>NW_022599493.1:0-10293 GCF_009176505.1 Sitodiplosis mosellana | reverse complement strand
TTTTTTTTTTCACACAAATAGCAGTCGATCCACATCCATACAGACAGCGATACATTCGGTCTCTCATTTCGAAATGTCATTTTCAAACATTCGCTTTTGAATGTGGCACCACTTGTTCGAATATCGCTTTTGAGTGTTTTGGAATTGATGCTGAAATAAAATTGATTTTTTTTTTTGCAAGAAAAACTACAGGTGAGCGGAGTAAGAGAGTATGATTCATACTCCTACTCCTACTCCCATACAAACGGAAAATGAGTATGTCTCGACATACTCTCATACTCATAGATACTCTTTGAGTATGAGAGTATATACTCAGAGGATATACTCTTTGATTTTGCGAGCGGCTTCAAAACAGCTTGTAATACGAGTAAAAATTGCACATAATGAGTGTGAGCGAAACAGCATAAGATTTCGGCGCTCGATTGTCTTCCATATAGGCCAATGCAATTGAATATAATATTATTAAATATTTACGCATGGAAATATCTCGAAAACAGCTGGGTAAATCGGCAAAACGGACCGTGGTGTCACTCCCGAAGGGAGTGTTAACACCCGGCTGGTTTAACGGCCTAGAATACAAATCCGGTGGAATTTCAGCTGATACATGGATTCTCAGGATTTGAACTGATTCTAGCACTTCAGTTTCTTTGCGTTGTGGTAAAATTCCATACAAAACATAGGAAATATGACTTTACAGATGCACATAAAAAAGGAAGCACTGGAACCTGGTCAAATCCTGAGAATCCATGGATCAGCTGAAATTTCGCCGGATTTGTATTCTAGGCCATCAAACCAGCCGGGTGTTAACACTCCCTTCGGGAGTGACACCACGGTCCGTTTTGCCGATTTACCCAGCCGTTTTCGAGATATTTCCATGTGTAAATATTTAATAATATTATATTCTATTGAATTGGCCTATATGGAAAACAATCGAGCGCCGAAAACTTATGCTGTTTCGCTCACACTCATTATGTGCAATTTTTACTCGTATTACAAGCTGTTTTGAAGCCGCTCGCAAAATCAAAGAGTATATACTCTGAGTATATACTCTCATACTCAAAGAGTATCTATGAGTATGAGAGTATGTCGAGACATACTCATTTTCAAAATGAGTGAGTATGAGAGTATATACTCGCGAATTGGCCCACCTCTAGTTTTTTGACTGATTTCAATTCGTCGGCATGCAATTTAATATACCCAAATTTGAACAGATCACAGTAAGTAATGGAAAGATGAATGTTTTCTCTTATTTTGTATCTTGCCACAATGGTATTTTCTATGGCGATCGAAGTGATTAAATGAATAAAGCCTGGTATCGGAATACACTTATCCCTTTTGCCATAATCAGAGCCTTTCATATAAATACCATCACGTAAGCAATTAACTTTAGCGGCTGAATAATTGAGTTTGAAAAACTCGCAGAAGAATGTGTGTAGTATTTATTTTTCATACACGTGTAAACTTTACATGTGTAACGTTTGCGGTAAAAATTGTGAATATAAAGGGTGTGGTAATCATTAATAATAATAAACAGTTTTAATACGAAAGTTCAGTTGTGTACAGAAAAAAAAAATTTCTTAAAAATTGAAGCTGTTTGTATTTCTAGTGCTTTTGTCGCTGTCGATTCAGGTGTGAATTATACAATAATTATTTTTCGAACATTCCGTTTTTTGAAGTGTTGAAATTTTTTCCATAAAAATGAATTTATTTCCTCTCAAATATTGGAAAAACAGTACATTCAAGCGTATATTATCTGTACCAATGTTCGAGTAATTTTCAAAGATGTTTTTCAATGTATATGAGTGAAAAATTTGGTTTTTGGACCAATTTTTGGAGGTTGTGGTGTACATTGAGGAAGATTAGACCATGACAGATGATATATTTCAGTTTAAGCGGTATGGCATTTTAAAGCTGATGTTCTTAGCTGAAAAATAAGGCTAATACCATCTGCCTGTGACGTCTGGTTGGGCACTTATGGCTGCTCAAGTGATAATTAGTGCCAAAATAATGTAAAAAATGAACATGTCATCACTTGGGGAGCCATAACTTTCCAACTGGACATCATAGGTGAATCGTATTGGCCCTATTTTTTAGCTGTGAACATAAGCTCTAGTGTAGCATACATTAGAAACTAAAATATGGCTGTTGTCATGACTTCATTTGGCCAAATGTCCACCGAACGCTCAAAAATTGGTCCAAAACTCGAAATATCCCTACAAAGGAGTGATCTTTTCCACTAAAATAGCTTAAAAACAAGTCCACATTATCCGTGAAGACGCTTTAACAAAAATTTAAGCGAAAAATATGGAAAGATATACAGATATTTGCATGTAATAGGCCAAAGTTCACAACAAAATGACCATTTTTGGTACCAAAGAGTGATTTTGAGCCAAAAAAGTAGATAGAACATGATTTTTCTGGGTTAGTATGTTGAGCAAATTTGTCCAATTATACGTTACCTACAAAATGCTGAAGATAGTGGCCATAAAAATTGGATACGCTGTGAGTTATGGTTGAAAAATGGTAAAAAATGGGCATTTTCGCGATTTCGAGGCCCTAGATGCAATTTTTCGGGATAAGTTTGTTTTGCATTTTTTTCCCATTCAATACCTACAACTTTGCTCAAGACACAAAAACAATATTCCCTACGGTTTACCGAGATATAGCCTTGTGAAAATGTCGAAAAAGTGCTCAAAATCCAGTTTGAGCCAAAAATACATAATTTCAAAAAATGAAAATATCAGCCAAGTTGGCAAAATATTCGAATGATGCAGAATTTCCAGTTTTGCTAAGTACTTTCAGCAGCGATTCTCAAAAGTGAGTCCCGCATCGATGACCGAAAAAATGTTGCACTGTGTAATGCTACACATGCAGAAAAGTCATTTCACTTGAGTATTTCGATGTGTCCCGAGTAGGTGGTTACAAGTGTAGTACAAAACCATAGGCCTTTTGGCAAAGTTGGTTCATTTAAGTTTTTTTTATGGAAATATCAAAAAATAATTTTTCTATCAAATTAACACTGGTTTAAATCCATTTATATTGTCTAATTTTATTCTTTTATGGTATAGCTGGTCTCATGTAGATGCGATTTGAGTGTTTCAAAAGTGAATTTACTTGTCATATAGCCAAGTTACACTAACAAACAGCGCATCTGAAAAAACATATGGATTTGAAAAAAGGCCTTTTCTTTTAAGTCTGATATCTTGGCTATATGACATCATAGATGACTTTCCAAAAACTTTAATCACGTTTTCAAGAGACGAGCTATATGATAGATGAATTATCGCAACAAAAAATTTTGAGTGTGTCAATTTAAATAATAATTTACTTTAAATACAATGCAGTAAATCATGACAGTAGAAAGAGATGACGCCAGCATGGGAATCTTACCAATTGTCATACATATAAAAACATAGGTCGCTTTGAGCCACTGATCAAAAGAAAAAAACAGCAAAAAATGGTAAATTTGATACCACTTTAGGCGGTACTTCCTCTGCACCGATTTTCAATCTGAAACCGGCGACGAGTTAGTTTTGATCTCTATTTATTTAAGATTTAAGGAGAAAAGATTTGTGTTGCTTTTCTACATTTGGACCACCCTAGGGTAGAACTGTGTAATTCAATAGTCATATTCCAGTTTCTAATTGAAACGAAAAAGAATGTGTGTAGTATTTATTTTTCATACACGTGTAAACTTTACATGTGTAACATTTGCGGTAAAATTTGTGAATATAAAGGGTGCGGTAATCATTAGCAATAAACAGTTTTAATACAAAAGTTCAGTTGTATACAAAAAAAAAATAGTTTTTCTTAAAAAATGAAGCTGTTTGTATTTCTAGTGCTTTTGTCGCTGTCGATTCAGGTGTGAATTATACAATAATTATTTTTCGAACATTCCGTGTGAAAATCCTGTGACTCATTCTCCACGAAAAATACGCGCCTTGAACCGACACCAAGTGCCGAGCGTCGACGCCTCATGTGTATCAAGACAGCGATGCGGTATAATAAAAACTTCAATTTTCCGGATAAGTACCAAACACTGGTGTTTACTACGGTCAAAAAGGGAGTATTTAACACGAAATAGTAGAGTTTTTCATCACCCAGAGTTGACCGGAGCCATCCAAAGTGTTCAAAACAATTTAGTACTTTTTAGTACACTTTTAGTACTTTTTAGTACTTGGCCTGAAAATTTCTTGAGGAGTACTAAAATTTTTCTTCAGACACTATTGTTCTATTTTAAGCAGTTGAGAAGTTTCAGGACTTCGAAAATGCACAAAAATACCGTTTTATAGCGAAAAGTGATTTTGAGACAATAAAGTGAATTGGATGTTGATTTTTCGAGTTGATATGTTCAGGAGTGTTGCTCAGCTATACTCTGGCTACAATATTGTCGAACACAGTAAGTGAAAAAAATGTATACTGCTCGAGCTTTGGTCGAAAAACTGGAAAAATAGACTATTTTCTCGACATTCTGCCTCATAGCTCTCACCAGATAGTTGAATTCAATGTATTATTGTAGTTTCAATTGTTTTCAATCATTTAAAATAAATACCAGCCAAGAAATGAGCAAAAAATGATGTTTTGAGTGTAAGAAAATTTCGCTGATTTTTCAGGTTCCCAGAAGAACTACCGAAATCGATAAAAAAAAAAATCTAGACGTGGTTCCGGACATTCTAATGATGCAGAAGTGTTTGTTTTGAGGTCCTCTAACAAACGCCATCGGAATTTCTCTTGTGCGAAAACATGTGTTGTACGGTGTATGCATATATACGCACACACTTCGTAAGTGTCGCGCGCATGTATCAGTACCGCATTGCTGTCTTGCTACACATGAGGCGTCGACACTCGGCACTTGGTGTCGGTTCGAGGCGCGTATTTTTTGTGGAGATTGTCGATTTTATTCGAAATAATGACTTCATCAGCTAAGAGTCAGTCAAATCGTCCCAATTTAATCGATCGAATAAAAAGTACCGATTATATTGTACTTCATCAAAAATTTAGAATTGAGTCATATTGGGTCCATTCGAAAGTTTCCGCCGTTTTTTTTGTCTAAAAATACATTTATTGCAATATAAATTGAAAATGTACATTAACCAATGTATTCGCCATCGTTGGCTATGACTTCTAGCCATCTTTCAGGCAGCTTGTTGATTCCTCGCTTGAAGAAGTTCTCGTCTTTTGAGGTTATGTAGTCATCAACCCATTTTCGCACTTCTTCCTCATTTTGAAAGCGTACTTCAGACAGGGCAATCTGTATCGATCGAAATAGATAGTAGTCGCAAGGAGCAAGGTCTGGAGAGTACGCGGGCTCATCAAGCCGATCCCAACCGAGCTGCTCTACCTTATTTTTAACGATTGTTGCACGATGTGGCTTAGCGTTGTCATCGTGGAACAAAACATTGTGGTGTTTTCGAGCTATTAATGGTCGTTTTTCATCCAATGCATGAGCCAAATCATTCAATTGGCGTCGATAGCGTTCCTTATTAATCGTTTGATCTGGTTTTAGCAGCTCATAATACACGACTCCTTTCATATCCCACCAGATGCACAGCATACCCTTATCGCAATGAATATCTCGTTTTGGCTGGGATGGCGCCGGTTGGCCGGGATCAACATACGCTGCTTTACGCTTGGGGTTTTCGTAATAAACCCACTTTTCATCGCCGGTAACAATCCGATACAAAAAACTGTTTCTTTTGTGCTCTGCAAGATGTTTTGTGCATATTGCGATTCGTGCTTGAAGTTGCTCTTAGGTGGAACCCATTTTCCCAGCTTCCGAATCTTTCCCATGGCGTGCAAATGTCTGAAAATGGTTGTTTGGCCGACGTTTAACTGCAATGCAAGTTCTTTTTGCGTTTGGGTTGGGTCTTCATCCAATAATGCTTGCAAATCGACATCTTTAATCGCTTCTGGCCGACCTGAACGTTCTTTGTCTTTCAAGTCAAAATCACCACTTTTGAATCGATGAAACCATTCTCTGCAGCTTCGTTCCGATGGAACTTGCTCGCCATAAGTATCTGACAGCATTCGATGAGCTTCAGCGGCAGTTTTCTTCGAATCAAATAAGAAAAGAAGGGCCCCTCGAAAAAACACCTTATCACGATCCATTTTCAATCGATTCAAAAACAATGACGCAGAACGAAAAATGAATCTTTTTGCTCTGAGTTAGATTGCTAAATGTCACATCTACAAAATGCAATTGGATTCACTTGTCAAGCTACGCTCAGTTACAAGTGGCGACATTTAAATGTCAGCGGCGGAAACTTTCGAATTGACCCAATAATAAAGCTAATTTTCAGTTGATTATTGTCCCTTAAAGTTAAAATTGACCGACTGTTTGTCAAAAATTTCTTTTGCACTCAGAATTTTCAGTAAAAAAAAAAACACTTGTGACAAGTGACTTGTCATATCAAAATAATATTTCGAATAACAAAAATAAATATTTTTTTTTTTCATTTATTTAGTTGATCAATTGTGATGATGATTACATAACTGTGACATTCGATTCATTAATGCATAAATTCGGAGAGAAGGTGAATGCAACTAAGGTCAAAATAAGGACAGACATGGATTTCATGTACTGTATATCTGAAGACGTCTCAAAACTAAAAGAACGATGCGAAGAAAATCCGAAGAAATTCATGGATTTTGAGGTCATGAATAATATGTTGAAAAATGTGCCAGAGAAGTTGAAGATCGAGGGGAAAAATGTTCGTGACTTTTTGCGTCATGCAATTACTGAAACTATCGAAAAACGAACAGAAGAGATAGAAGATATGCAGTCCCAAGTTGTTTCAGAAATTACATTTGAATTATCATCAGCGGAAAAAACGAATAAGGATTTCATTGAAAAGTTTAAGGAATGGTATGAAAAACCAGCTGACAAAGACGATGTGCTACGAATCAAAGTTGGAATAAGTTCCATGGTATATGAACACAAACGATTTATTGAAGTGTTCAACAATAAAATGGAAGTGTTCAATAAATTTTGGGGCATTGTTAAATCATCCAAAGGTGTGTATTAGGTTAGATAAACTGACATTGTACCAAATTGATATCTTGCGGACACATATATTGCTCACACCCTCCAGTGATTGTTTCCAAATTGTAATAACTTATTATTGGCCTAAAGTCGACAACGCCATGCTATGCTATGGTCGTTGTGAATTTATAAATGTAGAAATAAAAACGCAACTTGCTCTTTGCAAATTGGCTAAATAATATGCGAAAATGCGAAATGGTCGTTTCAATGCGAAAAGACGGTCGCTTTGAATCGAGTGTTAACATAAAGTTTTGAAATTGGAAAAAAGTCTGAATTAAATTAAATTGCGATCAACTCAAGGCATTTCGCACAAAACACAGAGATAAGAAAAATAACCGATTTCATGGCCTTTGTCACTCGCCGCGGCGCACTCTTTTGCCCATTCGTTAATAGATAATTCAAAATGAGAAAAAGAATAAAAAAAAATCACAATACATTTCTACCAATTCAGAATCTGGCCTCGAACGAGAACCAGAGATTTGGTATTCGCCATCCCAATATTGCAAAGCATTTTGGAAACGCTATATACTCAAATCGGTAGATTCAAGATTTAGCGAATCGTAAGCACCGACCAAAATGCAAAATTTCGTCGACCGACCATTCACACTGTGCAATACGAGCGACTATCTGTAGCATCGCTGAGTCTTTCTCTCTTCCTCTCTCGTACAAGAGTGATCAACATATACATGCACAGTGGCAACGATTGACACAGTGTAAATGGTCGGTCGACGAAATTTTTGATCTGCTGCTGTATTCGTTACACAGTTTTTCATTTTGGGCATGCATTTGAATATTTTTTTGTTCAAACAAAAAAATTGTATTTCATATCGTCGCTGGTTGAACGTCAGAGTTGCATGAGAGAGAGAGAGAGCGAGGGAGTGAGTGAAAGAGAATGAAAGAAAGACTGTTTGAGATCAATATGCAGACGAATGAAACCTTTTTTTTTATTGATTTCTGTATTTCTGTCACCCTCTCTTTCGCTCTTTCTCTCTCACGCGGTTCGGTTGACCGTGTTGGACACGCACACACACACACAATTAACAAAACAAGAAACATCATGAATATCGAGCAACAGGATAATCAAACGGTTTTGACACTGCATCGATTAGACTGAGTTTGGACATTATCGATTACGTTTACAGAATTTGAATAGCAAGGAGAAAATTGTTTCGAAAGAAAAATCGGTAAAAATTAAGTGGGATTGAAAGTGTGTGTATGGGTGATTTCGCGTGAAACTTCTGTTCGTAGTTTCGTTTTGCCGAGAACTATACATAGTAAGTAATTCTTAAAACAATTGCGCGCCCCAATTTTTTTTCTTTTTTATTTGCATTTGGCACGAAAATTTAAGACAAAGTGTTTGGTGTTTTCTTGATGAACTCTATTGAAAATTCCAAAACGGCAGCAACGCTATTTCCATGCTTCATTTCATTAACGATCATTTTAACTAAAGAATAGTCGTCAACTTTACTTTCGAGAAACAAAAATCAGCTGATGCAATCGAACAAACAGTTTGTTTTTTATCGGTCATCGCTAAATCGGTCGTTTCGAAAACAGTGTCTAATAAGCGTTGTGAATTGAAATGATTGCTTGTCATGCGACAAATAAATCATCTTTATCAGAAAACAATGGGCTTATTATTCTTTTTCCGTTCATTCGATTTGTAAACCAATTGAGTCATTCTTTCAAATGCGTAAATTTTTTTATGAGAACGACAACGCGCGGAAAAAAGAACATTCAGTCACTACATTTTGCACCAAGCAAATATATTAGCATTTTTATCCAAAGCGGTGAAACCGAACTGTCAAACTACAACGGGGACCGCGTAGTCGGTTGTTATTCGTTGCGGAACGCGCTTAAAGTATGCATAAGTACATGAGTACATGTTTCAAGCATTCTGGTTAAAAAAAATATTTCAATTATTTATAAAAATATACCTAGCGTATTAATATGAAAACCCATTTTTAAAAACATTATTCATATTTTAGAAACGTTTGAAAAAATACCGAAAAAAATATGAACTTTCTTTTTTTTTGCTCGAAAATTCTTTGCTAACATTTTTCTTGTTTTTGATTGACGAAGTGAGGTTAAGTATCTACTGACATGTTCAATGAGTAGAACAAATTTGTGCACTCGGTAGAACAAAGCCATTGTGTGTTTAAGGAGCCACTTTATTCCCATGGCTCCTGAAACACATTTAAGCTCACTTTGTAGGAAGCGAACGTAAATAATGAGATGGATCATAAAATTGAATTAATTGATTTTAAAAATCATTTGAACATCAGCAAATCTAAAGAAAACTTGGATAAATTTGTCCATGTTGGAAATATTTTTCTGAATTTGATAATGTGTGTCATCCAAATCATTCATTGCATTTAAATAGGAAAGAAAGAAACAAAATATTTTCACACACATATTTATTTTCCACTTGATTTCATCTTTTTTATTCACTCCATGAATAATATACGTTCACGAAAATACGTTGTCTTTTTCAAAAATAGTCGTTCAAATTCAACAAGTCGTTCTACGAAGGTGCACTTAAGACTGTATGGCGTGTATTTAATTTGTACTTTATTCTGACAGCCCCGTTGTAATTGATGATGACAGTTCGGTTTCACCGCTCTGTTTTTATCGCTTCTTATAGCATTTAAAATAATATAATCATTTGTTTTTTTTTTTAGTTGCCGTTGACTTTACACTAAAACAACTTTTAATATCGAAAGAACCCACAGAGATTGAACAAAAAAGTCGAGAAATTTTTGCCTACACTGTTAAAGCATCATCCGTTCGCGTTCAGTACCTGAAAAAACTTGAAGATATGAAAATACTTTTGAACGATTACAACCTTCAACGGGTGCATTACGCAGAATTTATAATTGGATTAATAGACAGCCTTCCACCAGTTCCAGTAGATCCATCAAAAAGCTTTAAGGAATCTATTAGATCTAGCTTTAGATACTTTGATAGATCATCTAGAATAAGCATGCCAGAAAATTTGGACAAAAACCCGGGCGAAACCCGGATTTTTTCACGTTTTTCTCTTTTAACTCGAAAACGGCTAGGAAAATGGATCCATAAAATTTTCCGCCCGATCGAATGAGACATACCTCAATTTTCCGCGATTTTCCGTTTTCCCTCTATGGCGATTTGGAAAAATGTTCCTCATTTTCAAAAATTTTTCCAGGATTTCAAATTTTCCGGAAAATGTTCACGAATTCGTTTTTAGTTAATGATCATACATCCATAAAATGAAA
>NW_022599492.1:0-6225 GCF_009176505.1 Sitodiplosis mosellana | reverse complement strand
TCTACTATTTCACACTCAATGTTTTACATAGAAAAATTGACAGAATATTGCCGGGTGCTTTTACAGGACAAGTACGAAGTTTTAATCATTATTCTGCACCATACAGCGTTTCTTCGCCAGAAGTGGTTTATTTGATATAATTCAAATCAACGATGTAATTCAAATCAACGATGCTATTGAGTCAGCCATTCACTACAAACCGTTTGGCGTCAAAGCGCGAATTAGGAAAAAAGCAGACGAGGTGTTAAAATCCATCAACACAACGAACAACAACAACAAATGGAACAACGCATTGAACAGTCTGCGAAAAAGAAATGTATTCTACACCAAATCGGACAAAGGAAACAAAATCGTAATACTGAAGAAGGAAGATTATGATCGACGGATGATTGAATCGATAGCTGAAGAGAATTTTATCAAAACCAGATTTTCTCCACTATCGCGAATGTACAAAGATGCCAAAAAACTCAGAGACTCAATCATGAAAGTATTCCAAGTTCCTTACTACATGTTGAAAGTACCGAACGAAGAAGTACCTATGATGTACGGACTCTGCAAACAACACAAACCAGGAGAAAAAATGAGAAAAATCGTATCAAGCATAAAATCACCGTTTGTTAAAATTGCACGATGGCCGGTGAAGGAACTGAAGCAATACGGGGAATTCGAAAGCAATTCAGTTGAGAACTCCACTGAATTTGTAGACAGAATCAAAAACATCGATTTACAAGAAGACGAAATTTTAATTTCATTCGACGTCACAGCTCTCTTCCCAAGTGTGCCCGTGGACATTGCAATCGAATCGCTGAAAAACCACCTACAGCAAAAAAACGTCACGCAAGACAAGCTGGACGTTTACATCGACACAGCAACAACATGTATGGCATACAATTGCTTTCAATTTCGCAACGAATTTTATCACAGCAAGCAAGACACATCAATGGGCAACCCACTTTCACCATTAATTGCTGAAGCATTCATGTCTCACTTCGAGTCGAAAATCAAATCATTAGGTATTCTGCCGAAAGTTTAGTTGAGATACGTCGACGATGTGTTTGCTGTCATTAAAAAAACCGAAATTCAAAATTTGCTTGATTCAATCAACTCACAATTTGAAACGGTCAAATTCACCAAAGAAGAAGAAAATCCAGACACCCGTTCACTGAATTTTCTGGATTTAACCATCACACGCACACTTGAGAACAAACTTGAATTCGCTGTATATCGCAAGCCAACATCAACCAACCGATACATAGCAGCTGATTCTCACTGCTCTCAACAACACAAACTTGCCGCCTTCCATTCGATGATTCATCGTATGTGTGTGTTGCCGTTATTGATAAGCAATTTCCAGAAAGAATACAATTTCATACTGAAATTAGCTGAAACAAACGGTTACAAAAAATCCATGATCGAAAAACAAGTCAAAAAACGCCTACCAGCTGTAGGCATACTGGAGAACAACATTCCAATTTTCCATTCCTCGTCAGGCTGTCCTCCTGAATCTGTTAATTTTTGAATTAAACTAACAAATTCATTCATGTGAGCCAGTACCTCTAGTGTATCGATTTGAAGTCGTAATGAAGAAAATTAGAGAATAGTATTGGAAATTCAATTTTGAAGCCCTATTACGGGGAAACTGGACGTTGGACTTTGATGAAACTTTGCCAGATGATGGGCTGGGACATGCCCTATCCATTGGTATATGGCTTATATGATTATTACAAAGTGATATAAGTTGAATTACAGACATATATCTGGGGTGTCTAGGTATGGAAACCACAAACGTCCCAAACGGTTTTGGATACCCTATGAAAAGACCTTTCAAACGGTATATATCTGTTGGGGATTGATGATGATTTTGGGGTAGCTCTAGTGTATCGATTTGAAGTCGAAATTGGGAGAAATGATGTAAGTCGAAGTTGGGGCCATCATTTTTCATTCCCGGTTCTTATGACCCACCCGAATTAGGTTCCAGCCCGAGTTCTACGCACGTTTCACATTAAGCCCCTACGGCCGGAGGCTGGCAGTGTATTTTATCTTTTTTCATTAAGATAAGATAATATCTTATCTTTATCTAGATAAATTTTGAAAAATAGTTGGATTATCTTATCTTCATTTAGATAAATTATTTCTTCTTTCCGACAACACTGTACTTGCCATAAGTCTTCTTTCTTGAGAAGCATTTGCATTTTATATTTCCACGAAAAATAATTTGAGTTGTTTAACTTTTCAATTCCATTTTTTGAATCCATTTTGTTAAAACTTGTTTTCAGATATACTTTTTTTTAATGAAACACTGAAATAGTTGTGTGATATTTTTGATTTATTTAACCGTTTGTCTGTAATGTGGGGTCTATATGACCCCAGATACTCTAAATTCGCTATAACTTTTTAGTTTCAAGTTGTATGATGTTATGATTTATTGACATCTTCAATCTAGTTGAAACACGCATTTTGAGCACTTATTTGTCAAAATCGGTCCATAAAAACCCGAGATATTCTGACTTGACAAATGCTGTAAGATTGGGTCATATGGACCCCAAATTAAAGTGCCCATATTATTGCTAAAATCTTATTTTATCTCATTAAATCAATAATATTTTTAAAATTTGAAGTTTTATCTTCATTTTGAGCCATATTTTGTTCAGATACGACAAGTAGTTTCATTGTTTTGATCACTTCCAAATGGCACCTAAATTGATGAAATTCCAGTTTTTATCGAATTATTACATCTTATTGGTCCATATTTTTCCATGTATAGCTCACATCAACTCGACATTATACTTATTTTATTCCTTTTGATACGCCCTTTCAAAAAACAAACTTTTTTTTCACAAATATTCATAGATTTTTTGAAAATGAAGCAAAATAACGTCAAAAATGTGTAACTGCCAAATGATTCAACATGGCGGACTAGTACAATGTTTTTATAATCATCATATCTAAGTAATTTTTGGGTCAATATTGACAAAAATAGATTTAAAAGATGAAGAATGCCTTAAATTATTAGATCAAAACGATATTTTTGAGAAAAAAATTATTTTTGTTCCATTTTTATCGATTTTTTGTTGGGGTCCATATGACCCCACATTGCAGCATTTGTAACTTTCAACTTATTACAGACAAACGGTTAAACAATGTTAGAGGTATTAAAGTAAACAAAATGACAACTAAATGGACATACATCATCTAAACACATTTTGAGCAAAATAAATATTAGAACATCGCGACATGGGACAAGAAACTCAAATTTCCTGTTATTATTATTATTATTATTCTGCACCATACAGCGTTTCTTCGCCAGAGGTGGTTTATTTGGTATAAATATTTGGTTGCATATTTACAATATTTTATGTATTTATTATTTCTTTAGTTTCTCCAAGTTCTAATTCTTCTAAAATAATCGGTTATTCTCTGTTTGACAGGTACTAACATTAAAATCAATTAAATAGGTATCACAAACTGGAATAGTACTAGTATCACATTTATTCGATCGATTAGGCGGTTTGATAGGGACAAAATACTTATAAAATTCATTGTATGTGGTTAACATGAAATTGATCGGTTCAAACATTGAGTAGTTGCATATTCTAATCGGCAGTGACAGAAATTCAGTGTTTCGTGTTCGATGTCGTGGCGTTCTAAAGTTGATTTTTTCCATGATATAATTTGATGATATTTGGCCACAAATAACGTTGTGAATGAAACAAATTTGTGCTATTTTTCTTCGTTCCTCCAAGGTGATCATTTGTAGAAATAGCAGACGATTGTTGTATTGTGGCAAAATGAATCTGTGTGGCCATTGCATCTTTCTCAGTGCAAACAGTAGAAATTGCTTTTGGACTGATTCGATTCTAGCAATTTTCTCATTGGTGTGTGGGTTCCATATTTGCGATGCATATTCAACGATTGGCAAAACGAACGTAAAGAAGAGCTTCTTTATGGTCCACGGGTCATTGAAATCTCTTCCAAAACGCTTGATCCACGCTAGTCGAGAAATTTCAAAAAGTTCGGACAAAACCCCTTGTCCGTCCGTCCGTCCGAAAAAAAATTCGGACATTCGGACCGGACGTCCGAAAATTATTTTCGGTTTTCGGACATTCGGGCCGGACGTCCGAAAAAAAATTTTGGTTTTCGGACATTCGGATCGGACGTCCGAACTTTTTTAAAAAAAATTCGGACGGACGGACGGACAAAATTTTGTCCGTTGACACCTCTAGGCATCATGATTACTCAAAGTTCGAGCCTATAAATTATATGCTGATGACATACAATGAATTTTATAAATATTTTGTTCCTATCAAACCGCCTAATCTACCTAATGAATGCAATGTTACTACGATTCCAAATTGTGATACTTATTTGATTGATTTTAACACAAATACAAATACTGTCAAACATAGAGTTACCGAATATTTTGAAAGAAGCAGAATTTGGAGAGAGTAAAATGAAATATTTAAATTATCAAATTGTAAATGTTGTAAATATAAAATAATATTTATACTAAATAAACCACCTTTGGCGAAGAAACGCTGTACGGTGCAGAATAATAATAATAAATCATTCCAACACCAATTCCTTCAATTCACCGTTTGGTGCATTTTCTGCTTGTGTTGACATTCATTCCAATTTTTTCACGGCATCTTCGTCGTCACTGTTCAGCAAATACGATTCAGCATGTGATGATAATGAACGAATCGTTGAACGAATTGAACGGCTACTGTCAACTGATGCGGCTCGTTGTGTTTTCACTTTGTTCAAATTTTTTGGTGGCATTGTGACTAAGTTTTGCAGTTTAACAATCGGATGAAATACTTCTGCTGCGGCTATGTCTGTTTACTGTATTTCAGTTTGAGGTTAGCATATATTCTTTCTTCTATTCACAATTGCAAATCACTGAGTGTGAGGTTACGGTGTTACGATTATCGAATTTATTAATTTAAACTTGATTTTTTCAGTAAACTTCAACTTCCTTACTGCTTCAGAACGATTTATTGGTCGAAAATAAATTAAATTAATGTCTTTACTTCAATGAATAATAAATTAAATTTTAGAAAGAAAGTATTTGTATGCGGAGCTCAATTAAATGTAGATTTACATTATCAACATAAAACATAGTATTTCTTTTTGACGATTTATTTTCACATAAAATCAAGTATCCATATGACAACTTTTGTAAAACAACATCAGTCATGTTCGTCGCCGAGACAAGTGTCTCGAAAATGTTGACGATTTAAAAATGAACTTGTATTAGAATAAGAAGTAAACTAACGTTTTTTTCATTTATTTAATAGCTAATACAGTATTCCATCGAACTAATTTCTTATTTTGAACTTTGAAAATTAAATTGTTTGATTATTTTAGTATTATTTACTCATTTGATTTCATCATTTTCAGCTGCCAAACATCAGGCGAAATGTAATATATGCAAAGGTTTGTAAGATTTTTTTACAATAATTTTTATATATTATCAAATTTCTAATTCATACGATCCTAATGTAGAATATCCAGTTGTGGGTTTCCGTTACCGTTGCTTGAAATGCTTTAATTTCGATATGTGTCAGGCGTGCTTCTTCTTTGGCCGCAGTGGAAAAAATCATAAACTCAGTCATCCGATGCATGAATACTGCACCACTGTAGGTTTTTAGTTTTCCGTTGAATTTCAATTGCTTGATTTTAACAAAAATTTGGAAGTAAATTATTGAAATGAACAATTTACCTTTATAGGCCACTTCCACTGAAGATGTGCGTGATTTTACTCGAGCTCTCAAGAATAAGTTCAAGAGCAGCAAGTACTTCAAGAAGCATTCACGTCTTGGATATTTACCAGTTCAAAGCGTGCTCGAAGGAGATGCTCTGGAAGTAAATATCCTTTTTCTATTAACAAATAAAAATGGCTCACTGTCATGACTTCCACGGATACAAATTTTATCCGTATCCGTGAGAGTCACGGATATGGTTTATATCCGTATCGACATTGCGCCTTCTTGACAGTTCTCATATAAATGAGCCCAGAAGCGCCAACTGGTGCAAGAACATGTAATACAACCGTTGTATACCAATAGTATTCAAAAGCTTACACGTTGGGTATACTGTTATTGACTGTTTTGAACTCGAAAAAAAAATTGTTTCAATAAAAATAAATTATTCTAATATTTTAGATCCGGTAAAATTGAATGAAATTTTTGTGTTTTCACGTGTTTTCATCAACATGAATAACTG
>NW_022599491.1:0-1470 GCF_009176505.1 Sitodiplosis mosellana | reverse complement strand
GAAACAGGCGAATAAATTCAGTGGCTGAAAATATGCAGAACTAAAGAGCTGATGAATTGCTGAAACAAGCGGATAAATCAATGGATGCGATGGATCGAAGAATTGGGTATTATATAACTTGAAAAATCGAAATTGGTGAATTTTACTGTTAACAAAGCAATATTTATTCTGTGAGTAAATATATTGCAAAGCAGAAAAATGTAAGCTACTAAATACGATAAGGGAATTATCGTATGAATGGAAGGTGATAAAATTAAATAATTTTAGACTCTAAGAGAGATACAGTTTTTTTGAATAGAAACAGCAATAAAGCAAAATAGTGATGATGTTTCGTCATGTCAAAAACTGGGAGTCAAATCACCGCTCATTTGGAATAATATTACTGATTGGTATATATATGCAGCAAATTTATTATTCCAAAGGAGAAAAGAGAGAAATATGACCAAGATGCAATCAACGGAGATTAGTTGAAAAGGAGGCAGATAAACTTCGGAAAGTTTAATTGGGTCATACATATTTTTCACTACAGGTGAAAATATATAGGCGAGCTGATAGATAAATTCAGTTGCGGAAACGAGTAAAGGTACTCGCGGAGTAAATCATCACAGAAAAAAAAGCTCCATTGTTTTTGAATTGAATGCTACAATGATTACAGTGTAAAGAGAGAAATGAGAAATCGCATGAACAAAGAATGTATATTATGAGTCGATAACATTCAGTTCGCGATATTTGTTTGATAAAATCATTAGACGTTTTGAGAACGAAAAAGGTTGGAAGCTGATTTATTGCATTGAATAACAATTAGAAATTCAACAGAAAACATCATTATATTTATTTTTGGAGCAGACTGATCACCTGATCCGGAAATTGGACGCAGAAATTAACTGTAAAAAGTGAAAAGATAAATGTAGCAGAAACAACAAAATTCATCAAAAAAAAGGGAAGGAGCCAGTATTGGACACTTAATCATTGAATTACGTAATAGAAATGATAAGTGAAGTGAGGTTTAGTGCTGGTGGCCAATGGAACAAAGAATAATACGGCAAATAGGGTAAATGTTCCATTATATCTAAAAGTGATAGCTGAAATCAGAGGGAAGAACCAAATGAAACACAATAGAAGAGCAGCTATAGTCCGGACCAGATAAATAAAAAGCGTCGCGCGCTTGGAGAAGCACTAATACATACAAAATTTGGTATAAATTTGTATGAATTCCAATATTTTATTTAACGTAAAAGTTTAGACCACAAAAGAGGAAATGATGATTGCAGTAAAATGTGATGTGGAAGCCGTATATGAGAGAAGACATGCTGAAAAGATACAAGTAAATGGTAAACTGTATTATTGGTGAATAGCAGTTGGGAAGCCAGAGAGATGCCATGTCGTAGTCATAATAATCGGGAGCCAGATATTATGAGAGTGGATTTGTTTGGCGATTTTTTGGTCGTTTCATACCAATGGATGATAAAA
>NW_022599490.1:0-12479 GCF_009176505.1 Sitodiplosis mosellana | reverse complement strand
CCGCTTCTTTCACGCACAAAAACAGTTTCAGCTTCTCTTCCCTCATCTTTCGTTTGTTGACCTTGTACATGATCATTGATGGCAGCATTGCTCGAACCAATTACGGCCGACAATCATGGCAGACTTTGAAGCGATGTCGTTTCGTACGCTGATCAAAAGGGTCAAAGCACTTGTAGTGTTGGCCGTCGAACACTTTCGAACACTTGTTCGACCGTTCGAAAGCATTTAAAAAAATTGTTTTGTTCGTTCGTTCGTTCGAAGTTTTGTAAAAAATTATTTTGTTCGTTCGTTCGTTCGAAAAGTTGAAAATTATTTTTTTTGCTCGTTCGTTCGTTCGAAATTTATGAAAAAAAAATTTTGTTCGTTCGTTCGTTCGGAAATTGCTATGTTCGACCGTTGGGATTTTTATATTTGAAATACATAGGAAGCAAATACAATTTTGATTTCTTTGGGTTTCAGTCTTACCCAAAGGTACAACGTAATTACCGGCGTTATTACTGAGTAATACCACTGGTAATAATTATTATCGATCTTATTACCGATTAATAAGTAATTACTAAAATGATAGTTATTACCGATTATTACCGTTAAGTACTTAATTAAACTTTGTACTTAAGCTTAAGTATATACTTTAAGTACGTTAAGTGCGTTAAGTGCATTAAGTACGTTAAGTGCGGTAAGTACGGTAAGTACATACTTAAGCTAAAGTACAAAGTTTAATTAAGTACGTTAAATACGTTAAGTACATACTTAAGCTTAAGTGCAAAGTTTAATTAAGTTCTTAACGGTAATAATCGGTAATAACTATCATCTTAGTAATTACTTATTAATCGGTAATAAGATCGATAATAATTATTACCAGTGGTATTACTAATAATAAATAATACCGGTAATTACGTTGTACCTTTGGGTAAGACTGAAACCCAAAGAAATCAAAATTGTATTTACTTCCTCTGTATTTCAAATGTAAAAATACCAACGGTCGAACATAGCAATTTCCGAACGAACGAACGAACAAAAATTTTTTTTTTTCATAATTTTCGAACGAACGAACGAGCAAAAAAATTAATTTTCAACTTTTCGAACGAACGAACGAACTAAATAATTTTTTACAAAACTTTCGAACGAACGAACGAACAAAACAATTTTTTTTTATATTGTCGAACGGTCGAACGAACGTTCGAAGCCAACACTAAGCACTTGGCGCATGTTTGAGAAGTGAAATACTCGTCGACCACATTAACCACACAACCAGGACACTTTTTGTAGCTCCGTATCATCTTCCGATTGCCCGGGCAACGCAGTGACTTTTTGATGCCGATGGGTGAACTGGGCGACATTTGAGCAGCTCCGAAATGCATGCGTGATTGTTGGTCAACATTCCGGCTATGCTATCGGTCACACTGTTTGATCGAACGTACTTGTCAAAGTTGAGTCTCGTGTATTTGTCTGTCGTATAAACTATACACGACAATGCCACGTTCTGTCATTTTGAGTCGGTGCCGAATGTAGTCCTTCCAGTGCCTATCCCTACAAGAATTTTGCGATACATTGAGGTTTACGTTGACATGTCGCCGTAAAGCAAATCCTTCCCGCGACATTCCGCATTGGGATAGGTTTTTCAATGTATGTGTTTACGCAAAATCATTACGCCGACATATCTGCGACATATCGCAATGCGTAAACCTGTAAATAAAGGTGTCAACGGACAAGCACCTTGTCCGTCCGTCCGTCCGTCCAGGGCTCTTGAAATTTTTTTTGTCCGTCCGTTCAGAGCCGCTAGAAATTTTTTTGTCCGTCCGTCCGTCCGATCAACGCTGAACGGACGGACGGGCAGACAAGAAAATTTCTAGCGGCTCTGAACGGACGGGCGGACGGACAATGAAATTTCTGAGGGTCCTGAACGGACGGACGGACGGACAACTAAATTTGGAGGGCTCTGAACGGACGGACGGACGGACAAAAAATTACGTTTTGTCCGTGTCCGTCGAAAAAATTTCATTGATTTTTGACGTGAAAATAGGTTTGAGCTGTTTCAAATGGGAAGCTAATAACAAATCAGTTACTAACATTTTTTTTTGTATTTTTTGCGTCAAAAATCAATGAAAAACTAAATTTTTTGTCCGTCCGTCCGTCCGAAAGAAATTTTGTTGTCCGTCCGTTCAGGATCCTCGTGAATTTTCTTGTCCGTCCGTCCGTCCGTTCAGCGTTGATAGGACGGACGGACGGACAAGAAAATTTCTAGCGGCTCTGAACGGACGGACGGACGGACAAAAAAAATTTCAAGAGCCCTGGACGGACGGACGGACGGGCTAAAAAGACGGACAGTCCGTCCGTTTGACACCTTTACCTGTAAATTCGAATTGTATCCAACTTCATTACATTGAAAACATAATTTCAAATGGTTTTATTTAAACTTTTCATGTTGCTCATCGTTGCTAATAAGAAATAAAAACTTATTCAAAATAATTATTAAGTAGAATAATCAGCCATTGCCGCCTTTAAAAATACAACATGCTGAATTCGAATGAAGTTGATCGCAGTTCATGCATTTTGTGACAACTATTGCGGAAGGTTGGCGATACGTTTGCGTAAACGTTGTCGCAAAATTCTTGTAGGGTATGGATGCGATAGCATCACCGGATAGAGCGTACGATTTTCACGGTCTCGCCTCTCTTCCCTGACAAAGTCCTTCGTCCACCGCTTTCCCTGTCGATTTCGGACCTTTAGACTCGCCCGGTAATGATACTGTTTGCTGCTGATCGTGTAGTTCACCTAAGAAACGAAACAAAACAGAACAAAGAAAACCGTTTGGATAACAATGAAAATGACAATGGCATAACTTCGAATTATCAAATAAACAATGCACATATATTGTTTACCTCTTTGCCAGTTTCGATGTTATGTACTGTTGTTGCGTTCCACGAATTCACACCTGGATCAGTACCAACTTCATTGACAAACTTTTTGTAGTTCTGAACAATGGCCTTTTTGTCCGATTCCATGTTACCCATTTTCGTTTTGTCAACATTAAATTGTAGAGGAGAGAATTTGAGGGAATTCGGAAACGGAACTCTTTTCTGCTTGACCGAGATGATAGATTTTCAGCATATTGAAGTATTGGCCCCAATAATACTCCTTTTGTTTTCTGACCTCATCCTCTGTGATGTTATCCTATTTCTCGATGTACTCATATTGGCCTCGATCTGTCGGCTGCTGGCAAGTGCACGGACGGTGATTTCGACGTCGGCATCGTTTCATCTCTTGATACTCTTCACGTTGGCATCGGCGAACTTCACGATATTCCTCGCGTGACTGGAACGTCACGAATTTTAAGTAGTTTTCAAGTGACCATTCATAAAATTATTGATGCAAGTAGTAGTGTTACTTTGGCGTGACATAGCCAGTCACTATCGTTGGCCATAAAACAGTCCAGAATACATTTTTGTGTAAATGCAAGTTATCCAATCGATTCCTTGGACCTTAGCCTTCAATATAGTCTTTCATATTTATATATATTCATATATTTTTACGGTACAGAGGCTAAATATCATCGAAAGACAAAACATCCTCAAAAATCACTTCCACAAAAACGTGACGTTCTATTCCCTCTAAATTGGCTATAACCAATTTTGTGCGTGACGTTTCAGTCAGTATTTTTGCCCTTATATTAAAAAATAGCGTTCATGAAATATTCGCGGAGCTGGAAGTGAATCTTGTGGAGGAGGTGAACCTGACCTGATCCAATGTGTTCTGGAAGTAGAAGTGCTTAAGAATTCGTCCCTTCGGTGGATTGATTTATTTTTCGTCGAATTCCGCTCGGATCATCCTCAATTTGACTTCCCAAATCTGGAATTTTGTACTGCGAACTCGGTAGCTGCTATTTCAATATATCAAGAGCTATTGCCTATAAATAGCAACTACTAATAGCTCGAAATATTGGCATATACAAAATGAGGGCTCTGGTTGAAATCATCAATTTTCCGCTGGAGGGAAATCTAGAATGCAATGCTCCTTTGTGAATCGGCCAATGTTGTTGTATGGTATGTCCCATCAACGACGTACGCCCCTCACGTTTGGCAACTTCATCCATGCCATTGATTTCAATATCGTCATTGCCATAAATTGCCAAACTAATCACACGGTCGATGTCGGCCTCCTCGTACCGAACAACCAACGAAGATTCGAACACTTTTATCCGCAACCAATCGCGCAGGCGTTTTGTGTTCGTTACGTATGGATCTATTATATCAGTCATTCCGTTGCCGGAATAGTCCGAGTTGGGCCAAACCACTCGATGGCTATCGTCCAGCTGATGCACCATTTCACGAAATTCCGGCAACATTTTCTTCTTGTAAATATTTTTTTTCAGGACACCAAAAAACATGACCGAATCACCATTTCGCCATTCTGTTCAAAAAATGTTTGGTCATTCTCGTCAAATGCGCCCTCACAATCGTGCACAAAAGCGTTTCATTGGGCGATATTTGTGCATATGTTTGTAAGCACAAATGACTGCAAGTCTTGGTTCAGTGGGTCAACGGAACAGGAACAACTGCGAGGCAAGTGCGCACATTTTCGTTGCCATTATTGATCTGTCGGTGATGGCTGCAATCAACAAGTCACGGTATTTCGGCTGAAGAATGGAACGTAACTGCGTTTTGATTGTTCGGATTGTCTTTTTCATCTTTGTCGTCCTTAATCTTGTCTGGATCAAGCATCACAATTGGCTTCGGCTTCTTCCTTGATTTTTTGCCCATCTGTAAGAGAATTCAGGAGCAAGAAAAAAACAGAAAAAATATGAGTCCGTTGTATGGTGTTCTGTTGTGTTGCATAAAATGAAAGAAAAGTGTCGACTCTGCGTTTTGTGCGAAACAGAAATTATTTCACAATACCTTACGACTATTTCACAATCCCATTAGAATGCTAATGCCGCTTTGTGTACGATCAACACGAACGAATGAGATTCACGTCAAAACACCAAAACGAAATAAAAATGAGAAAAATTAATAAGAAATTGTGTACCATTTTCACCAAACATTGAATAAATTACACAGTTCGAAAAAAAAACAATCACTATTAATCGAACTATATTCACAACAATCAACTTGCCTTTTCAAATGCTCAGATCAATATGAATCAACCGGCACCCGTTTGACAGCTGAATATGGTTTGGACATAAATACCATACCGCAACAACTCTACTCACTTCGTGATGAAATTCATGTTTATTCGGTTCCGATATAGAAACTCAATACATTCTTATAACGCAGCCAAAGTTAACAAATGTAACACCAAACCACATTAACGAATGAGTCTGTTGTGTTGCGTTGAGTGAAATGGAAGAAAAGTGTCGGTTCTGCTCTTTCTTTCTAATTCACGCGCCCAAAATGCAACACATACACAAATCGAAATTCTTGTAAGATGTTTGTTTACAATTCGGTTGACACAGAGTAGTAGTTGAAATGGATGTCATTTCAAATGTTTGAATTTGACAGATGCTGGGTAGCGTTCCGAATATTCATACCATAGTTGGCAAAAAGTCTACACGTCCAGAGTGGACGGTTAGAACGAGACAGAAACAAAAATATGGTATTCTGTTTGCATTTGAAATTCTGTGATACGCAAAATATGGCGGCAACGCTCTGAATCGTTGACACACCACGTTAAGTGAACAGTGAACTCAACCAAAGTATGTTGATAATTGTGCTAATCTTTATTTGGAAACCGGTGTGTATTTAATATGAAATTAACCAGCATCGAGATCTACTCAATTTCTTTATTAAAGCGATGTTTGTAACGATAATTAATGTCACAGCATAAAAGAATGGTGGAGAGTGTCGTAATAATAATCTGTATATCGAGTGTTGTTTATTGCGATGCATTTTCATGCGTTTGACAGATGCAATACCATAACGAAATGATATGAAGTAATACATATTTATTTTGACTTTCTCAGTGAGTTTTGTGTTTATTTGCACAAAAAAAACCAAAAACAGCTGTGTTTAACAGTTTCATTTACATCGCAGAAATGAAAATGTATATACATCTGCTGTAAAAGTAATAAGTAGCTGATAGAACATTGAGAGTGAATAAAGTAACCCGGGAATTTTTAAAGTTTTAATTCAGTTTTCAAAGTTGAAAAATTCAATTTGAAAATTACATTGGAAAAATAATATAAAGCAAAAAACAAAATTTCGATATACAATGAAAATATGTCATCAGTAACATTGTCAAAAAGTAAAGTCCGAGTCAAATCGCCTGTTAAAAATGGTGACCTAAAGAACGATTGTGAAGTAAGTTCAAGTAGTAAAATGAATGATTCTAAAGGTATACAAAGTTCAATTTTACCTTCTAAGGAGAACACCGAAATCAAATCCGTACCCGCGTTGACATTCCATGATAATACCACGTTGGCTTCAAAGTCTTCAAAAAACAAAATGAGTTCTGAGTCAACAAGTAGGAATCCTCTGGTTGAGAGTACTTCAATAGTGTCAAACAATGAGTCGAACCGGAAAACTAATAATGAGAATGAGAACAAAACTACAAAAACATCAGCAAATACACAAAATGAAGCGATTAATAACAACAATCCAACAATTAAACTTCGGGCACGTCCCGCAAAAAAATCAGCATCACCGACTCAAATGTTACCTTGCGCTTGGTGTAGTGATAATAAACCTATCCTCAAGTATGTTTTGCCTACTTTGTCTGGCGATAATCTTCAATTTTGTTCAGAAATGTGCATAGCAGAATTTCGAAAAGCCGTAAAAAAGGGGGCTTGCAAGCAATGTGGAAGCATTGTCAGATTGGCTGTTGCTCCGAACAAGGAATACTGTTCATTGTATTGTATGAATAAAATAATTTCGAAACATGGTACGGCCAGTTTAAATTCTCGTGTGAATATTATTGTAATTCTTTGATTAAAAATGTATTTGTAGGAAACATTGATGGTGTCAGTAGCACAACCAATATGAATGGAAATTCAAAAAAGTCCCCAACCAACAATCTGTGTACGCTAGCGCGATCTTTTCAATACGAAACTTCTCATGTATTCAATTGGGATGACTATTTGGCCGTAAGTCTAACTTTATCTGCTCCTTCAAAGTAGAACCAAAATGTCGATAATTCAACACACACACATACACTCCCATCCACAAAAACAATAGGAAACAAATAGTGAAGCTGCACCCACATATTGCTTCAAGCAAGCAGTAGATCCACCCGTTAACAAATTCGAAATCGGAATGAAACTGGAGGCTCTCGACCCAAGATGTGTTACTTCCACCTGCATTGGAACCGTAATTAGCGTTATGGGTTCTCGCTTGCGTATTCGTTTAGATGGTGGCGATAATCAGAATGACTTTTGGCGACTTGTTGATTCAAATGAAATTCATCCGATTGGCACATGCGAGAAAAACGGTGGACAACTCCAGCCTCCACTGGGATACAACAGAAATGTGAATGGATGGCAAACATTTTTGATCAAACAGCTCAAAAATGCTGTGCTCGCTCCAGATGAAATCTTTCAACCAGAACCTATAACACCAAAGAAAAACATGTTCAAGGTACGTGCCCTATTAAAAAATTATACAGAGAGAAAATGAGTCAAAATGGATGGGGTTTGGACAAAATTTACAGATTGGACAGAAATTGGAAGCAGTCGATAAGAAAAATCCACAATTGATTTGCTGTGCAACGGTTGATGCCATCAAAGATGATCAAGTGCACATAGCATTTGATGGATGGCGTGGAGCATTTGATTATTGGACACGATACGATTCCCGTGACATTTTTCCTGTCGGTTGGTGTACACATCCCGTGCAACCGCCCGGCCATCGTAACCGAGTTGATCCAAATACTAATAAACGAAAAAGTATGAAACCGAGCAATACATTCATTCCCGACTTAGATACACTATCGACAACCACACCAGTTACAATATATTTCCATTCTAAGTGTCGAGTCGGACCATTCTTTAATCGCCATAGTTTTCGAACTCGTACAATGCTAACTGCGCCAAATCATAAAATATTAGCAAAACTTATTTTACAAGAGATTTTGGGCAATTGCTCCAACACAGCCCAACTAGCGCAGCGTCTGTTTGCACTCGATGGTGATGTCAATACCGTGGTAGCAGCAAGTGAAAACTTTATGGTTAAAATTCCAAGCTCAAATCGTTTACGCGATGCCGAATTTGCTGAATTTTTAAGAACTATTTGCAAAGCTTGTGAAGCATGTCCAAATCTAATTACGCTTGAAACAGGACCTGAAATATGTGATAGCTGTTGTAAACAGGAAAAAACGGAAGAGACACAAGGACACGAAGATTATGACAAAAACATATGTAAACAGGAATTGCAAAAACAATCAGACTCATTGCAGACGAAGGAGGGAGTATTTGGAATAAAACAAGTATATAAACGTCGTCGCCAATCAGATATGGAATCATCATCACCTTCACCCACATCATCTTCAAGTTCAAACTCAAACTCGAGCATAAGTGAAAGGTTTTCGAAAATTCCTAGAAAGACCAATTCCAATGATGAATCAGTTAGTATTATAACGTCTCAAAATACACAGACGCAATGTGTCACCACTTCATCAGGTAAATCGCAAACAATTTGATTGTTCTTCTCAACTTTACGATTACAAACCTTTTTAGCAATTTCCAAGTCAAGTTTAACACCCACAAAGGAGCCGCCATTAAAACTAACAAATCCAATGCCGAAAGGTCCCGCCAACGAGTGGACTATCGAAGAAGTAATACAATATATCACTGCAACAGACTCAGCTCTCGGCGTTCACGCTAACCTTTTTCGCAAACATGTAAAAAAAGTAACCACTGAAATCAATGGTGAATTGTTCATTTCATTTTGTTCTTATTTTCTCAGGAAATTGATGGAAAGGCACTCCTTTTACTGACATCTGATATGATGTTGAAATATATGAACCTAAAACTAGGCCCAGCATTAAAGATTTACAATCTAGTAAAGCGGCTCAACATGAGAAGGCACTGAAAATAACAAATGATTACAACTGAAGAATTCAAATCAAACTATAGCCTTAAATATTTTTTTCTTTGATAGTTTTTCGTTAAATGATTTTTTATAATATATTTCAATCTTATAATAAACATCAGTAGGATAAACAAAATTTCTTTGTAAGTTGTCAACAGATAAGAATTGAATATTTTCTCCTCGTATATCGAAAAAATGATACTATGCAAAACGTAATCGATTTAATTTAATCTAAGGATTTTATTTTCATCACGATTTCACGAATTCCTTCATATTTATTTTATAATTTGTGTATTTTTCATATACTTATAATATAAAACGTTAATCAATATTTCAATTTATCTCATTTATTTCACCACCAAGATCTTATACAAAAATGCGTACGAGAATAAATGTTTGCCTCGGAAAAAAACCCTAATATATTAGTAATATATTAATTATTTTCATTATCAATCATTACCAATAGTTGTCAACGAATGATTTAGCGAGCGCAGCTATCACTTTTTTGTTCCCTCTTTCGAATGAATATATACAATTTTCTAATATGTTTGAAAAATGATTTTTTTAAAGACTTTAGAATGAAATGATGAAGCGTTTGTTAAAGCGTTTGTTGACAACTATTCCAATAGCCCATATCCATATCCCAATGGAATGAGAATATTGTAAGCTGTGTTCTATTCCATGCTGTTTATATTTGAATGGTATTGTATCAAAATCTCTACAACAATATGACGTTTCTTTCTTCTTTGTAGACATTTTCGGTTCCTATTGCCTGCGAACTGTCATAATTTTTTTTTGATCGTTCGACTAAAGTTGCTTGTAATCATTAGGAAAAGTTTTTGTATTGTCTAAATAAGCGTTGCTATTTTCTTTGAATTTATGTTTTGTACAAAAAAAATTGTAAAATGGGAAAGAAAAAAGTAAAACCAAGCGCTTTTTCAGTTTTCATGCATGAATTCCTGGCTGAAGAACGACGAAGTGGTCGCACTTATCCCAAGGTAAATTTGGTTTGTGTATAACATGAAAAAAGTCGTATTTTGATAAATGTAAATTGTACATTAGGGTGTTCAGCTAATCTGAAAAAGAAGAATGAATAGCATAAATTTAAAGAGAAGCCAATTTTATGTCAACTGGTAGCATTAATAGAGCGTTATACAACACTTCCAGAAGAAAAAAAAACTCTTTGCAAAATCGAATAATGCTTACCTAAACGACCCACTAGAGTACTCCTGCGCAGTTAACATCAACCAGATGGGGAGTCAACTTGCTTCAACGCAACTATCCCACATGATCGGGATAGCCTTTAATAACTAATGTTACATTTGTTTTTTTTTTGTTTGCAATGTGCTGATTAGACAGCATGATCAGCTGGCTGCTGGTCGTACTCGAACATTTCTACATCATTATCCACGATGGCGGCAGCAGCAGCGGCTGCTTCAGCGGTTGCTCTAGCGGCAGCAGCAGCGGCAACAGCAGCGGCTGCTTCAGCAGCTTCGCGCCAATACCTATTGATCGCCTCTGGTATCGGAAGTCCCAGTAATGTCCATAGTCCTGAACAATTAAACAAATGAAACTTCTTAAAAAATCATTCAATCGAAATTGTGCGTCAATTAGCCTTACCTTTCAGTAGAATGTTCTTAGCAGCCACGACGTCACGATGCCAAATCACAGAGCATTCGAGGTTTAATCGCCAGTTTTTGTAGTAACATTTTACTTTTGGGAATAAACGCTCGTCTCCTACCAATGCTTCTTCGTTCATGGCGCGTTGCAACTGTCGGTAGATCGATAGATCCGTTTTGCCCAACTTTGACACAATTTTCGTTGGCAGCAATGTTCTGGCGTCGGGTACGCATCGGCATTTCTTGAATCTGGCCGCTTTGTTCTGGTTTTGGAATCGATTCATACATCTTGCGTCGGTTTGAGATGTTCCCCATTCGTCCACCAATTGTATGAAACAATCTCGGCGCTTCTTTATTGACCTCAAAGTCTTACGCACCCCTGGGCACCGCACGTGCTTCTTGATACTTATTGGGCTATCAGGTGGTATTTCGCCATCAGCACCAAAAAAGAACAGAGTCGGTTTCTTATCGGTCACCTTATTCGCCCATTCGTCGACAACACTACTGCTCTTGATGTGTTTGTCCAAGGCGAGTCGAGTGTATTTGGCAGTCGAGTAAGCGCAGATTCCATGCTTCATCATCTTGACTCGATGTTTGATGTAGTTCAGCCACATTGACCCTTTTGGCGACGGCATCACTGGATACAGATCACGATTTTCTCTGTCTGCGCGCTCCATTTCGACGAAATTTTTGGTCCATCGCTTTGCTTTGGCATTTCGCACCTTTTGACCTGTTTGCCAGTGGAATTGCTTGCTCGACATTACAAAGTTGGTCTGAAAAAATAAATAGAAAAAAGGTATAGTTATTGAGTTTTGGCACTTGAGCATTTTCTATTAAAATACACACAACTTATTCGAATGTATACAAAACTTACTTCTTTGCCAGTTTCAATGTCGTGTGTTGTTGTGGTATTCCAACTTTGCACACCTGAATCAACGCCCGAATAATTTTTGATTGTGCCATCCTCAATCTTCTGAATGATGCGAGATTTTTGGTCGATTTCTTTGTTGTCTGTCTTCTTTTTGGCCAACTGGAGAGACACAGAGATTCCATCGGTGTTTATGGAATAGTCAAACTGCTTTTTGGCACGCACGAATCGTCGAATTTTTCGCATGTAAAAATACTGATTCCACCAATAATCTCTCGAATGATTGAAATCCTTTTGTTGAATCGTTTTCGTGCTTGTTGTTCCTTTTTTATTCTCGATTTCCACTTTCGGTAGCAATTTTTGCGAAGACAACACCTGGTGCATGGATGTACAATCGATTCTGAAGTGCGTACGCCGGAAATCACACATCGGCACCACTACAAAATTTCGAATCAATGGCCGAAAATCTGGGTTGTCGAGCATTTGGCTGCGCTTGCGTTTCCATTTTCCTTTTGTCTTTTTTCGCTTTCTTTTCTTGCGTTTGGGTCGGCGCTGATGTGGCCACTCCGAATTGTACTCTTCTATCTCGCGCTGCATAGATAGGTACATTGGCATGGCCTTAAACCAATGTTTTGGGTCAGTTGTAAGGTCATGCAGATCGATTTCTGGGAACACATTCAGGTCGTTCACCATGTCATACAACACGCTACACCGTTCGAGTTTGTTTGGATCGCGAATTGGCACTTTGATGTCTTTTTGTTTGATGATCAGATTCACAACACTTGCGATGTCACTTGGCAAAAATTTCTCTGCATCATCTCCTACGTCTGAGTTCCATTGGAAAACCTTCAGTTTCAAGTACTGGGTGATGTGTTTGTTAGCATGCGTTTCAAGATTGGTGACGACGTTATCTGTGTATTGATTCGTCAAATGCTTAAGGCCATTGCTGAAATCTTTGTTGTTGGGCCAATC
>NW_022599489.1:0-1751 GCF_009176505.1 Sitodiplosis mosellana | reverse complement strand
CCGACACTGCGCCTTCTTGACAGTTCTCATATAAATGAGCCCAGAAGCGCCAACTGGTGCAAGAACATGTAATAGAACCGTTGTATACCAATAGTATTAAAAGCTTACACGTTGGGTATACTGTTATTGCCTGTTTTGAATAGTAGTTCTTTCACATAAAAACATTAAAATCTGCTTGCATTACACTGATATCTCTCTTATTCCATTGATATTTTTTCCAAAGGAGAAAAAAAAATATTTCAAGCCTCAATTGCACAGCATATCACTATTAGAATCATTGTGTCAACATGAATCAGCCAATAAACAAAACAAACACAAACCACACAATGACATACCACGTTTGTATAAATATAGCAATCACTTGAAGAGAAAAACTCAAAAAAAATGTTTCAATAAAAAATAATATTCTAATATTTTAGAAAATATAAAATTAAATGAAATTTTTGTGTTTTCACGTGTTTTCATCAACATGAATAACTGCGACAAATGTCACTTCATGTTGTCATTGAAACAATCGGAACGTGGAACGTCAACAAATGAACTGACATTTGTTCGCAATTCTTAAGTTACTCTTGTGTTGACAAAAACACGCAAAAACACGAGAAAAATGTTTGATTTTACGTTTTAAAATAACAAGATTAAATTCTTGCATTGAAATTTTTTTTTTGCGCTTTTTAATAAAAATAAACTCAAAATATTTCTTGAGAACAGAAAATCGCTCAATAAGCAACTGACACATGTATATATTTGTATACAAGCTTTTGAATTTGACGTACGTTGTGCTTGTAGTACTTCTTCTTGCACCAGTTGGCGTTGACGTAAGAAGGCATAGCGTCGACATTTTCAATACTTGATATTTGGTAAAGTGGGAGTTCCAACATTTTGTTCAAATATGTGTTTGCATTTTTTAAGTAGATCGATCTCGTTTCCATCGGTATTTATTTATTTATTTAACACCGCCAAAAACTGGCTGAATATTTTGGTTTGCAGGAAAACGACTCCAAGAGTCGTGAAAAACCTGATCTTTTTGTGTTTGTACAATATATGGTAATTTTATACAATAAGTAGTTGTAAGTAATAGTCTTTTTCTATTGGTATAACAACTTGGTCTAAAAAGCATTGACACAAGATAACCTAACCAATACATGGAAATGCATAGGTAGCCGAAATGTAAACGGTCCAATATAGCCTAACTTAAACGTGTAAAAAATGGAAGACTAACTGAAGCGTTAACACTGTAGTGACGGCCGTAATGACTGCAAAAGTCATCATTCAATTTATCAAAAGGTGATACATTGAAGAAAAATTTTACGTCTAATCTAACAAGTCCCTGTTGGTAGTTATGAATTTGTAATTTAGTAGAGACCGAAAGACATAAGAAAAAAAAAAAATTACAATACTTACAAATACATTAACATAAACGGTAGTTTCCATTATAAATTAATGGCAGGTCAAAAGTTAATCACCAACTCAATGGATGGCTATATCACAGTTAATGTTGCTACTTATTTTAAAGTTTGTGTAAAAATCACGGATAAATATCATTATTTCTATACATTTTGTAGGGATGTAAGATAACAATTTGTCAATATTTAATATTAAATTTTTGGTTTTGTTCGCTGCGTATCGACGAGATGAAATTAGCACGGCTGGTTGAGTTATTGAATTCTTCAGCCACTTTGTTTGCAAACTTGCATATTTGAGGCACTTGAGCTCTGATTTGTTTGTCCATGAGCTTATCTTTAATCTTT
>NW_022599488.1:0-2116 GCF_009176505.1 Sitodiplosis mosellana | reverse complement strand
GGAACAGTTTGAAATATTTAAAAAAAAACGAAAATAAATTATTTTATCGAAGAGCGGTGAAAAAGTCGATGTTTACACTTTTGACAGCTAATGTCAACTTTTAATTTAATGGGTATTTCTCCATTCTTATGAAGGATGCATAGCTGAGCCGGCTTCAAGATATTTTCCGTACATTCCTTCCATATGTATTGAAATGATGATACCTTTCTGTGATGTTTACACTTATTTATTGTAAATTCATTTTGTTCTTTGTTGAAGCCATCCACGAGTTGGCGACTTAATATTCCTATCATTGAAATCAAATTTGAATTATTTATCAAATAGCATCAAATGCTCTAGTTACGTTTCAAATCATAGTCCATGTCAACTCAATGCACTATGCAATCAACATGGATCTGCCTTTACAGACGTAAAACTTCGCGTCAATTTATCTACCGGTATAAATTGAGCGACGACTTTTGCTGTCCTAGAGTCTCAAATTAACGCGTAATTAAACGCTTCACATAGCCTTTGTCCCTTGGAAACGTTTACCAAAGGTTATCTTGGACCGTTTGCCATAGACTAATATCAGGTATTTCCATCTTGGTTGCATGACTGTTTTCGTTTTCATGTTCCTACTATTGTGATTACCGCATAATTTACGAAAAGAGCCAGGTTTTTAACGAGGCGAGAACTGATAGTTATCGAAATCTATTGCTACCAATTGTTTATTATTTTAAATATGTAACAGTCTTGCACTCTTTTCCTGCCATACCTCAATCAAAACCCACATTATATTCAGCCAGAGCTTGGCGGTGTTTAATAAAAATAAAAAATTATTATTCATAAGATGATCTTGGTGACAGTCGACGCCAAGGAACACGCAAGCGAACTCGTAATCCAAAGAAACACAAGCAATTTGTACAGAAAATGAAAGTTCAGAAAGGCTTAGAGCATGTCGCAAAATCGAAAAGAATCAATGAAGCCATAAAATACCACGAACAAAGCGTATGTCCCTGTAAAAACAAATGTGCTGACAATATAAACATTCGCAGGCAAAGACAAATTTACGAAACATTTTATAGTTTGGAAAACTGGACTCAAAAAACTTTATTCTTGCGCTCACTTGTGAAAAATACCCAAAAAAATGAGAATCTAAATCAAATAAAAAAAGTAAAGAGTAAATTCCACGACGCTATGCCTTCTTACGTCAACGCCAACTGGTGCAAGAACAAGTACTACAAGCACAACGTACGTCAAATTCAAAAGCTTGTATACAAATATATACATGTGTCAATTGCTTATTGAGCGGTTTTCTGTTCTCAAGAAATATTTTGAGTTTATTTTTATTAAAAAGCGCAAAAAAAAAATTTTCAATGCAAGAATTTAATCTTGTTATTTTAAAACGTAAAATCAAACATTTTTCTCGTGTTTTTGCGTGTTTTTGTCAACACAAGAGTAACTTAAGAATTGCGAACAAATGTCAGTTCATTTGTTGACGTTCCACGTTCCGATTGTTTCAATTACAACATGAAGTGACATTTGTCGCAGTTATTCATGTTGATGAAAACACGTGAAAACACAAAAATTTCATTTAATTTTATATTTTCTAAAATATTAGAATATTGTTTTTTATTGAAACATTTTTTTTGAGTTTTTCTCTTCAAGTGATTGCTATATTTATACAAACGTGGTATTTCATTGTGTGGTTTGTGTTTGTTTTGGTTTGTTTATTGGCTGATTCATGTTGACACAATGATTCTAATAGTGATATGCTGTGCAATTGAGGCTTGAAATATTTTTTTTTCTCCTTTGGAAAAAATATCAATGGAATAAGAGAGATATCAGTGTAATGCAAGCAAATTTTAATGTTTTTATGTGAAAGAACTACTATTCAAAACAGGCAATAACAGTATACCCAACGTGTAAGCTTTTAATACTATTGGTATACAACGGTTGTATTACATGTTCTTGCACCAGTTGGCGCTTCTGGGCTCATTTATATGAGAACTGTCAAGAAGGCGCAGTGTCGCACTGTAAAAAGTAATTTTGAAAACAGGGAAAATGAATAACAATCAAATTAACAAGTTTGGCAAGTCAACTATTGATTTTAGTTATCGTGATTTTGCAAATGCCA
>NW_022599487.1:0-3389 GCF_009176505.1 Sitodiplosis mosellana | reverse complement strand
TTACTCTTGAGGCTGCGCGAAATCAAACAGGAAGTATAATAATAAATTAATGAATCAAAAAAAGGAGAGATAACTGGCTACAGACACACACACACACACACACAGACGAACATTCAGTTATATATATATAGATTGACTCCATTTCATTTTGGCCAAATACTCGATGATATAAAAAATGACATCGAAGGTATCACAACGACTTGGATTCTCAATCCAATATCAGCACGGCTCAAATTGTGCATCACATTAGGTTACTTGGCAACCGGCGAATCTTTTCAATCGTTGGCATTCCAATTCAGGGCCCATCGTACAACAATTGGTCGTGTTGTTGGCCAATGTATTTCGTCGATTATAACTCGTTTCATGATCAAAGCGATGCCAACTCCAACAACCATATCACTTCAACAAACAATCGCTGATTTCTATTCAAAATGGAACTATCCGAACGTGTGTGATCGATGGGAAAAACGTGCGAATAAGATGTCCGTCAAATGCCGGGTCTGCCTTTTTTAAACACAAGGATGTCCACTCAATTGTTTTGTTGGCAATTGTCGATGCCCACTATAAATTCATTGCTCTTGATGTCGGTTCGTACGGAAGAGAAGGCGATGCAGGTATATATACGATACAATTCGAATGAATTTGAATTTTTGTTAAATTCAATTGTGATTTCACAGGCATTTTTCTGAAGAGTGAGATGGGAAAGTTAATAAACAGTGGCAATTTCAATATTCCACCATGCTGCTCTGCCATCAACGAATATCGTGTTGCCAAACGTTATTCTTGGAGACGAAGCATTTGCCTTGACCGATTCGATGATGAAGCCGTACCCAAGAGGTCAATCGCTTCGTGATGTAACAAAGGCGATTTACAACTATCGACACAGCCGGGCAAGAAGAACAACGGAAAATTGCTTTGGTATAATGTCTGCGTATTTCCGAATTTTCTTCACGCCGATTCATACCACCCCGGAGAAGATTGACAAAATTATTCTCGCTTCATGTGTGCTACACAATATGATGCGTGATGAAAAAATTCCAAGTCAAGCGGAATCCGCATTTGGCAACACCGACAAGAAGAAGAGTGAGATAGAGTAGGTGTTTTCTGAAGAGTGAGATAAAGTAGGTGTTCAAGCAGTGGGCAAATCTTCTAATAATTCATTTATTTCAACTGAATAACGATCATTGTCTTTTGCAATGTTGTGTAGTTTGAGAAGACCAACAATTTAGTGTCTCCAAATTTGTACACATATTGGCTAGAAAATGAAATGGGGTGAAGTTGGTGCTCTATATATATGAAGTGGGAATTTGCATGCAATTATCACTTTACGTGCATAAATCTTCACTAGATTATAATCAAGAAAAAGAATTCTTTCTGCATTGACGTCTGACGCTGTATCAAGAAAAATTGAACCCATTCGCGTAGACTCTATACTCTAGAGTGAACCAAATTCTTATTTCACTTGAATGTGAACAAGAGCAACCAACACTGTTCAAACCAGATTGAAATTTAGATTATTTTTTATGATTTATTCTGTATAATTTATTTTCATTCTTGGATTTTGCCTACGGCATATGATTCATACAAATCGCGTTCAAATTTAGCGCGAATGTACGTTAAGGTCACAAATTTTTTTAAAAATTCTACTCCATACCAATACCTACAGGGTGTCGCACGAAGTGTAGCTAAAACAGAAGACTATAACTTTTTTGTTTTTTGATTTTTTTATTGCTCTAAAGGCACGAAATTTTGCAAAATGATACAAAATTTAGAATCAGCTTCCAGAGTTTATTTTCAGTTGCACTGGATCGAGTGATGCCCTCACGTCCACCATTTTTTTTTAAATGTGTTTGCACGGAAGTAGTAGTTTTGACAAAAATAGAACTTTTAGAAGAAATCTAATATAGCTTGAGTAACCACAAACCATGAAAGTGATTAGATTCTAGTTCGTAGAATATTATAAAATAGCTCCAGTCTTTATTGGACCACTATCACCCAAGCATAACTCCTTTTGAAGGTCGGAACTGTGCTAGTCCCGAATTATGGGATTTTCTCACCATTTTCTCCATTCTGACCCCAAAATAAGTGACATCATGTGACGTCATTGGTGTTGGGGTGAAGATTGGAGCTCTATAAATATAAACCAGGCCATAACGGTTCCAGAAGATTCCAATAAAATACTTAAATTTAACCCATATTAGAAGAAAGCCATGCTTCGGTGAAAAAAAACGACTTTTTAGAGCTCATTTTGGTCGACTATTGGCTGTCGATTTTGATGAAGAGGGTTTGCAAGGACTTTCATTCCTGAAGTATATTACAAGGCACTGTTAGCCCACAAAAATACCAAACATGGTTTATCTCAATGTGAAGACTATAGCCAGAATAAGAACTAATTCCAAACACCCACGTTCGTGCAGGGCTCATGTTGTTGAATCGTAGTCTTGAAGTCATAACTCGATCCAATGCAAGTGATATTGAAATCTGGAAGCTGATTCAAATTTTTAATCATTTTACAACATTTCATGCCTTAAGAACAATAAAAATTACCAAAAAACAAAAAAGTTATAGTCTTTGGTTTTAGTTACACTTCGAGTGCGCCACCCTGTATATCGTAAGCAATTAAAAAGACAAATAACTTGAGCTGTTTTTTGACAGAATATTAATCGATGGTCCAACAAAGCAACAATATTGGTTGGTATGGTCATAGATGGACAAAAAAATGTTTTGAAATTAATTCTACACTACAATCGAAAAGGGGAATCGAAGAAAATCATCCGATTATTCAGCTAAATTGGTTCAGCTATTCGTCACCTGAAAAATACACATCGATCAAAAAAATCAAACAAATTTCTTATTTTGTGAAAAAAATATGCAACATTACCATTGTTAGTAGCCAATGAATCTATTCCAATTGCTCTGCAATATTAATTTTTGTTCCCTTTACCGATAAAAAGTTTGGCGACATCATCGTGACCTGAGCAATAATAAAACAGATCAATGGAAAAGATCAAAGCGATATCTTATTTAGTCAGCTTTACCATTGATAACAGCCATTTGAAGAGGTGTTTGATTCGAATTATTTTTAACATCAACATTTGCTCCTTTGCGGATGAGAAGTTCAGCGACACTCCTATGACCTAAAAAGTAATTTAGATGGATGAAAAAGATCAAATCAATCTTCTATTAGTAAAGACAAGTATCCAATTATTACCATTCTGAGCAGCTAAATGCAGAGGTGTGTCTTTTGCAATAGTTTCACTATTAACATTGGCTCCTTTACTAATGAGAAATTCGGCAACATTCTTGTGGCCTGAAAAATAACACAGATCGATGAAAAAAATAAAACTGTTTTCCTATTTAGTGAGAACAAATAATCAACATTACCATTC
>NW_022599486.1:0-1763 GCF_009176505.1 Sitodiplosis mosellana | reverse complement strand
AAGATGAGCCATTTTCGATTTGATCCTGGGGTACTTGCCCTAAGAAAAACCTCAAAAAATTTACACTTTTGTATGGGAGGTACCCGTAAATCGACTTCGATTGGCTTCAAACTTTCTGGGATTTCATTTTTCGGAAGAAAAATAAGATTCTGAAAGTTTGAAACCAATCGGAATCGATTTACGGGTACCTCCCATACAAATTTTTTGAAATTTCGACTAAAATTACCGATTTTTGGACAATTTTGTATGGGAGGTACCCGTTAATCGATTCTGATTGGCTTCAAACTTTCTGTGGTTTCATTTTTTGGAGAAAAAATAAGATTCTGAAAGTTTCATGTTGATCGCATTTGCAGAAGTTTGGTTTTTGGCCCTTAATTTTTTTCCAAAAAAATGTCGACAAAAATTGAGGACAAAAAATCAAACTTCTGCAAATGCGATCAACATGAAACTTTCAGAATCTTATTTTTTCTCCAAAAAATGAACCCTCAGAAAGTTTAAAGCCAATAAAAATCGGTTTACGGGTACCTCTCATACAAAATTGTTGAAGTTTCAGTTAAAGTGACCGATTTTTCACTTTATTTTCATTATTATATTTTCACTGCCTTTATTTCAAGAAAATTCACAAAAAATAACCAAAAGTACCTACAGACAACGCAGGCCAACGGTACGGAAAAGTTCGGGATTACCAATGTAATTCGTTTTATTTACTTATAAAATTGATGTTTATCACCTGCTACGCTCCAACAAAACTCGATTTTGCAAATTCGTGACATTTTGATTTTGTTTTGTCTTCTTCATTATATTGAATATATAAAAGGTTCAATAGTTTGCGGTAAACATTGAACGATCTGAGTCACAGCTTTTGACACTTCTCTCGCAGCGCTTGAACAAGAGCGAAACTAGTGAAAATATTCATGAACTAACATGTAATCACAAAGTTTCTATCTTAATTGCATTGAAAAACACAACAACAACGCCTGAAAGTAGTCAAAATTGCAAGTTTCAATCATTTAAACGTGAATAAACATGTAAAGCACGTACACATTTCTGTGACGTAAAAAGTCTCATGCTATCGGATCGTGTTTATATATTTACACCGCCAAAAGCTGGCTGAATAATCAGTTTTGCAGGAAAATGGTTCCAAGAGTCATGAAAAACCTGATCTTCTGTGTTTAATAAACTTGATAAACGCAATCGCTGGCAACCAGACTCACAACGACAATGCCATACAAAACCAATCTGAAAGTCTATCAAATAATACAGATTGGCTCGATGACATCGCTACATTTTATGGCTGCTGTTGATAATTTTAACAACAAAAATCCGAAAGCCCCAAAAGGCAAGACCAAGGGAGTTACCATAGTATCAGCGTCTACATCAACAGTAGCAGTGTCTACAGTAGCAACACCTACAATAGCAGTAGTAGCAACGAAAAAAGGAAAAAAAATTGATTTTTCAAAATATAAAGCGATGATCAATTCTTCAGACGAAGATGAAGAAATCAAAGAGAGATGTCAAAACAGTCATCACTTATCTCTTATCAGTTACGTGGAATACGCGAAAAACCGCAGAAGACCGCTAGCATGATGGATAGTTTTGATTATCATTTTTTGCGTAACTGATAACGAGATAAAGAAGAGATAAGTGATAACTGTCTTCGACAAAGTGGTAGGGCAGATAAAGTACTACAACTTTGCTCAAGACATAGATCCGTTATCTCTTATCAGTTGCGCAAAAAACCGTGAAAAACGCGAGATATCTCT
>NW_022599485.1:0-12055 GCF_009176505.1 Sitodiplosis mosellana | reverse complement strand
GGCACTTGTCGTGAGTGATTCAATGGCTGAACGATGCAAAGCGTAGACTTCACTGGATGAATTCGGTGGAATGTATGCATTGTAAATGAAAATGTTGTGTGTTGGCAGGCTCGCTTTTATGCATACGTGCTCAACGTCCACGTTGTCAAATTTAATTTCTTCAGTAGAGAAGACTTTATTGTTGAGCGCAATGAGAACACCTCCACCTCGTCTAAATAATCTGTCTTTGCGGTAGACGTCGTATGTGCTATCGAAGAATTCGGCATTACGGTGGCTATGTTTGAGCCAGGTTTCAGTCAAGATGACTATGTCAAAACCGAAAGCAGCACATTTGTGGAAAAATTCATCCTGTTTGTTACCCAAGCTGCGAATGTTTTGGTAATAGACACTGATGCGTGTCGCGTCGGGTGTGTGCAGCTTGGGGTTTAACGGAATCGTCTGTTGCCCACGCGATGGGCGAAACGGTTTTGCTGTTGCTCGGAGTTTGCTGCGCGGTAGTGGCTTGGGCGCTGAGCAAATGGATTGAACCAATGGTTCACACTCGGTGTCGTCAGTGCCTGTGTATAGGCGTACATTGGCTGAGGATGGTTTCTGACTCTGTTTATGTGGCCATTTGGGTGCATCCCGTTTTTTGACAGCCGGTTTGAATTGACATGCGGTGCACTGGTGGACGAGGGAGGTTTCGGTTTGTCCACAAATTCACAGGCCTTAACTGAACTTGGCCATATCGACGGATTAATAACACGTTCAAAATATTGACGAGGAAAGGTCAGTTTGAACGTTATGAATTTGTAGCTTGAAATTGGCCGGCCACCACTTGTCAATCTTTTGCATTGAATCTCATTGACAATGTTGGATGTGGAGTCAATGGAGCGCAAATGACTCAAAATATCATCACAGGTGGTGTCATTTGAAAAGCGTGAAATGTGAACGCTCTTCGTCAGTTTGGATGACAGTAGAACTGATGGAACAATTTTCTTGTGTAAATTGCTGACCTGTGGTAACGGTACCGCTTTGGCGTGTAAATTGCTGGCTTGAACGCGTGTGGCATTTTTCATCGTCGGTTTGCGAGCCGGAGCGTGAACCAAATTGCGTAAATTCATTACATTTTGATGAACTGATGGTGTCGAGACAGTTTCATCAACAGCGTTATCAACGCGCGACATACCTGGATCGTCGGATGATGTGATGCACGTACGTTTAACCGTTTCGTTGATTAAGCAACCAATTCTACGCTTAACGTGTTTTTGGTCCGGACGTGGAGTGTCAAAATATACACTCGATGTAGCAGCATCTGATTCGGCATTTGGGACGACTGTAATGTCCAAGTCATCGTTTTTTTCACTAACGTCCATCGGTTCCGCTGACGTTTCATCGATCACAACATTCTCAGTGTGTACGGCGTCATTGGCATTGCCAATCACATGCAAAAACCGATTTGCCTCGATTTCAATCACTTCGGCAGCACTGGTATTATGCTCATTTTGGTTGCTTGCACTTTTTTGCGGTAGGTCAGCGCACAACACTTTGTCAATGAGAGGCACGAGCGAGCGTTTAAGGTCCGCAATAAAACTTGAACACTCGTTGAAATTGTTTACTATGCCACCCAGTGTGTGCGGCTGACAACTGCCACAATACCACTGTAAGCCGGTAATTTTCGCCATAAAGTTTGTCAGAGTTTTGTTGAAAACAGTGGTGGAATCGTTTTTATTTAGGCACGCAAAATGAAATGAATTGCCGCACAAGCCATAGCATGAAATGCTTTTGTCACTGGCAACCGGTTTCACACACAACGCACATTGGGCCATTTTATGGTTATGAAAAACAACAACAATAACACAGGAAAACGACGTGAACAACGAGAGCGACGTAACCAAAAATGTGCACAAATTATCACAGAAAAAAATAGGCGAAATTGTGTTGACACGAATGAACTTTATAATATTACGATACAGCAAGTCTTTACGAATAGAATGATATAAAATTTGTGACAAAACAATGTGGATAACTATTTAAAAACGATAAAATAATGTAAACAAAGACGAGAGATGAAAAAAACACAACTGTCAGCGTAGCTGTCAACTGACTCCTCTTCGTGTACGTAATAATTTGAACGTAATTTTCAAGCACCAACGCATATATTCAATGTTGTAATTAAACAAATTGATATGAGTGCATCGGTCTCATGCTACTTTGACCTATGACTTGAGTTGTCAAATACCACCATGATGTCAATATTCGGTGAAGTCAAACCAATAGCCAATAATTCGCAACGTGTTTGATATGTTTCACTCCAGTAAATTATTTAAAAAAAAACAAACTGACATCCAATGCAAGGGATGGCTCCTATTTTCAACTTTAATTCGTTGACTCTGGTACCTAATCAAACATTCAAAAAGATAAAAGAAGAGAAAATGAACTGTCATGTGTTCTGTAGACAAAAAGAACCATCGAACTAAGAGAGAATTGGATAACAAGGACAAAATGACTGCGTCTGCTTTTATATTGAGCATTTAGGCGTTTTGCTTGATCGAATTTCTAATTCGAATGTTTTTTTTTGTAGCTCCTTCTGTTCTGTTTCGATTGTCGCCGTCATTATTTTTTGTGTGTATGCTTGTGGCCCCGGTGTTGTTTATCGTCGATATTTGTTCGTCTGTATTTTTTTCTTCTCTCGCTTTTAATTTGCTAAGAGCATTTCGAAGTGTTGGTTAAATAACGTTGACACTGCAAGTGTGCAACATGTCAAATATCAATGGAAAATGACAAAACCGTCTCCCATAAAGCGCCCTTCACACAACAAAATGTACGCACCCAAAAAAATATTTAACCGAGTCTTTTTCGCATCGATTCATTTGTGATTTTGAGTGCATGGATTGTAATTTGAAACAGTTGAGCGTGTGTTTGTGCCCGATGGCGACAAATAGCAATGATAATAATAATAATACGGTTGCGATGACGATGATGATAATGCTCCGCCGGAGTGCGAATGTAGCAGCACTCGCATGCACATTGCACACCCTTCACTCCACAGCCCGGGAGCATCATACTCATCAAACCGCGTGTCGTAGACACTTTGCGATCGCATTGAATGAAATGAACCAATACGAGAAAGCATTTCAAATATTTATCGTCACACAAAACACATGGCAAGGAAATACAATTAGAGAGCGCTGTGCATTCATACAGTTATTATGCGGTCCTTATTTGAACTGGAGCCTTCTGACGACTGCGATGGCAATGATGGCACCGATGGTGTGATGGTGTGTGCGTGACTTTTATTAAATAATTTATAACGATTTCAATGTGATTTCTAATGCAATTAAAGCCCTTCCTCAACCACAAATGCAAGCGCTTACACAAATTGAAATGCAATCGAATGAACAGCAAGGACTCTCTTGAAATTTATTCATACATATACATACTGCTTAGCATTAACATTTAGTTAATTAGCGTAATTTCTTCAATTCGATTCCGCAGTAAAATATGCGTTGGCCATCAACCCGCATTCGATTCAATGTTAATGACCGTGAGTAAATATTTCAACCTTACAGCAACTATGATAGTTATCAATATTTTAACTGTCATAATTAGATGTTATTTGGTCGATAAATGCGTTGTATGTTAATTAAAGACCATCGTACAAAGACATAAATTGACGCGCAAGGAGCACCACAGTGGCTGCTGTTGCTGCATTTCACTCGCTTAAACGCTGCAAAATATTATTACACATGATTTATGTCCCCGGTGAATTATCGAATTTATACAATAGGTCGCTTCCCATTCTCTGGTGTGCCGCTTATCGCGTCTCTTCCAAACTACGATCACATTTCCCTCAAAATCAAAATATTTACTCTGCATTTGGAAACATAGCGACAGTGATAAATTCAACATAAATGATGCCCAGGTGCCTATTCAATCAACTCTAGAAATGAAGAATCAACAATGCAAACTATTCAGAAGTGCGACAGAAGGACCAACAACAGCCAAATCGATTGCAACCCGATACAATGAGCTTAGAAGTCGATAATACCATGTAAACTGAGCTGTTTACCCGACACTATTCGACCATTTCGCCAAATTGAAGAGGTACACATACGCTCGTGAACACAACGCAAACTTTTTTTAGAATTCCAGATAAAAATTTGCCAAAATGGAGAATATAAATCAGGGTCCTCCTTGGATATTCATAATACAGTGAATTTTTCAAACGTTTAGTAACGTTCCTTCTATGTTAATTGTGTTCCCATCATTCAAGTGTCGAATTTCGGCAATTTTAGATCCATTATGCAGATGCTTTTTTTTGTTCCCAAATCGATTTACTGTACCCTGAATCATGGCTGAAACACAGCCGTGCGGTTGTTGATGCTCGCGTCACCATTATAATTGGTGGCATCGGAGAGATGTTATTCGAAATTAATTGATATTGGAACGCTTCATGACCAGCTAAATGCGGCGTAGAGCGTACTGACTCCAAATATCGTGAGAGAATTTACTGTTAATTATTCAATTCGTTCGTACTCATTTGAACAAGGAATTCACACATCGCCATTGACATTTTAATGGGAGACTTAACGATTCAAATGATACATTTAATATAACTACCGTTTCGAATTGAACATTTTGCACTGATTTTATCATTATTTAATGGTGGGTTGTGATTCGGGATAATCGTTATAAGAGTTGGAAAAAACACAAGGATTTTCCCATAAAACTAGAGAAACGCAGATTTAACGATTGCTACTCGAGGCAGCTGTGCAGAAAATGCATTTCTGAAAGAATGAACAAAATATGGTTTCGTATTGACTTTTCAATCATTCGGTAGATACGACCAGAGCACTGCGTGAATGCAATATAATTGATCTGCTGGGATATTCCTTCGTTGGTAGCATCATTCATATTTCGACATGCATCTGAAAGAGCCGGTGCAAACTGTTTGTTGCATAAAAGTGCGGCTAGGAGAATGATACGATGCATTGCAGTTTTGTATATGATTTGGTGAATTTGACCTTTGACCGTGACTTGGTGTGTGTCTATGTGTGTTTTTGAGCAAGAGTAAGAGAGAGAAAGAGAGCTTTGACGTATTTCGCATTGTATGTAAATGGGCACAGATGCAAACGACGTATTTACGGTGTCGTGTTTAACAAGAAAATGTTGCATGAAAATGACAAAAAAGAAACCTTGTAAAATTTAACAACGTTGTGAATGTGAGGGTAAAATTTATGGTATGTGATATTTTAACCACGATAATTGTTCTCTCAGTGTGGTTTTTGGTGTGCGATTTATGTTTGTTTATCGATTGAATTCGTTGGCCATCTTTGCGCCCATCATCATTGCACATCGACCGAATAATCAAATCGTTTGTGCTTGTATCATTAAACTAACGTTTAGCGAACCAGTGCTGGTAATGCAACAATATATGTAATTACAAGCACGTTCGGTTTTTGACTGTCTCTCTCACACATCGTTGTTCTCGTCCTCGTCACAGTTGTCCATTTGAATGGCAACAGCGCCAGTTGCAATTGTCCGAAATGAAATGAAGAACCAGTTCCTGATGACTACTTTATCATTGTGTTCTGTATGCGGTCCGTTCGAGCCAATTGAGACATTGCATATTCGACTTGCCGAATGCAGGCTTTCATTTGTCATCGGAAAAATCAAGTCGGCAAACACACAAACGCGCACGCAATGCACGCAAACATTTCTCATCGTTTTCCATTGATTCAATACCGGTTCTCAAAATATTTGTTGCCACTAAACAAAAACGATAATTTTGGGCTTTAGAACGTATGTGATGCGTTTGTTAATTGGTGCGGATGTACTGTGAATTCTCTCAGCCGGATTTGTATTACCTTTTTGAATATTTTCGTTGGGAATGCGACACAAACTGGTCTCTAACAATACTAACGAACACTTTAGTTAAATGTTTCATGATTTACGGATCGGATCGATGAAGAAAAAAATGAAGTGAACACTCCATATTTGCTGTGTTGTATGCAGTTGTGCGATGCATACATGCCGCTATTGGTTATAACGAATGAATGTGAATTATAGGTACTTATTATCGCATATTAAATTGGGTTTCGTTCGAAAAGACATCGAAATCTCTATTATTTTTATTTTCTTTTTTAAAGTGCGTAAAAAGAGAGAGAGAGAGTGAGAGAGCCAAAAGTGAAGGCTAAATAAACAGTACAATTGAATTCGAACCCTATAAAAATTGAATGCGGTGGTTAGGGGACGGGCACATACAATATTTAAGTTTAGAGGGAAAAAAAATACTACAGCAAAGGGCAAAAATTTTGTTAGTATGGCACCAATCACACATACACTCCCCCTGTACATTGCATATACTCATCGGCAGTGAAGAACGAATCAAAAATAAAATTTCGTTTGCGCAGTGGAAACAAGAAGAGCAAAAGAGCCTACGTTTCTTGTCGAAGTTATAGATTATTTGAAATCACATGAAAAAGAACACTAATAGAGTTAATAAAACTACTCTCCGCATTAACGTAATACAATGCGTGTAGCTGAATACACATAGCTGGTCCAATACTCTTCAATGTATGTGTGTATGTGTGTGTTAGCTGAATGTGTGCCTCCATTCAGCTACTTACTTCTCCTTCGCCGTGACAAAGTCGCATCAATGGCTTTGCTTTTTATTGAATAATTCGATTCTATTGAGACAGTGTATTTTTTGTGAACCTCATTTGAGCATAAAGTTTGAATTTTGTTCACCTAATTTTGCTGTGTAATTATGCATACGTAGAGAAAAAAGTTCCGAGAGACAGAGATAAAGCAAAATAAAAAATCGAATGCTTGTCCCGAATCTGGGATGGTGAAATGCGGATGCCTTTCACAGGACAATGTTATCGATGTGACATTTTTTATAATAACATCGGAAAAACATTCACATCCCAAAAATCGTTGCGCACCGTTCAATTGTCGTTATTACAGAGTGCATGTTTATGGAAATTATTTACGCTCCAACTGCTATTTTATGTGCTCTCTCTCTCTATCTCTTTCTCTTTTTTTTTATCTTTTTCACATTTTCGTTTTTGTTATATAAAGCCATCAATGCTTGTACAAACTATTTCGATTTTTTATGCATGTCGGTTGCTTGATGCTGTCAGAAATTGTTATTTTTTCCGTTTGTCATGTGACTGAAATACTCGACTTCGTTCGATCCGCATGGTATGCCTGGCCCCTTTTCTGTTCTTTGGCATTACATTTTTTTATCTGTCCATTTCACATTGTTTTTAATAGATTCGCCAGCAATATCGATTTATATTTTATATTCAAATTGTGATTTCAGCTTACACTCTGCCGTACCATTTTTGTGGTGCATTTTGTGTGGATTTATTAATCTATTGTATTTAGTTGAAATTGTGCATACGCACATTCATGTATATCAACTCCGTTGAATCGATCTTCCCCTTTTGTTTCATCCTCTCTCACTTTCTATCAAATTCATTTCACCGCTGTCATAGTCCTTTTTGTGTACACTATGCTTCATGCACATCTCTTCCTAATGACATAATCGGTTTTTGGTTAAAAAATAAAATGTTTGAGCGTGCGTGAATATGAGAGAAGAAGAGATAAGCAGAAATATATGGGGCTGCATTCTCATTTTCAATGACGGTAACAATGACACACAGCGTGATAGCTCAATAAACAGTTGTCGATGGACGATTTCAAATGGCATTCGTTCGTGTGATACGGGGAAAAAAGAGATAAACAGCAGTTTGAATTCGACAAAAGTTTCCGTTTGATATTGTCGGGCATTTTTACTGCACAGAAAAAAAAATAATCTGATTTGTGGATTTATGTGCTGATTGTGAATAGGAGAAATGCGAAAGCAATCAACACCGACCATTCATTATTCTGAAATTCGAAATGAAATGTCTGAAAAAAATCGCATGCAGGATTTTTCAATTTAAAAAAAATAATAATTACAAAACAAAGGTTAACAAAACCTTTGCCAATAATTTGAAATAAGAATGGAAATTATTATTACTACACATTATCCACTCAAACAGAGTGAACATAGCATTTCTTTTTATTGCCTTATTTCGATTTCAAAAAGAACAACCTCCGTCTGGCCCATCACATTGCAACAATTTTCTGCAATTTTCGACAAAATGAATAATAAGTAGTAGTCAATTTTAGAGAAATAACCGCTTTGCAAATGGAACAAGCAACATAACAAAAATGAAATTCATGAAAATGATAATAATTACATCGATTGGTTTGAGAATTTGAGTGCGTGCGACTCTCCGCATACACTCAGCACGTAATGTCTAAGAGTAAGAAAAAGATGCAGACGCAATTTTCAGTTGAACCACACAGTTGTGCCTGGTGATGAGGAAATAATGTGAAAACCAAGAAATTTAATTCATTCGATTGAATAATATACAAATTGTTGCTGTTTTTTCTTTGTGTATTCATTCTCATTCTTTGGGACCATAGACTTTGTGGCTTTTGTTCTCCATTCTTGGCACGCGGTACTACAGTCTACACTGGATCAGTAACCGCATCGCGGAATGACTTCATGCACAGTGTGTGAGCATTTCGTCTCTCAGCAGCTTATATTACCGAAAATTACAGGCGATGTCTTCGGCTTTTTATTGTCTACTTCATTCGCCGACTTGCTTTCATTTTGTTCAGCAACAAATGGATTCCGAAAAAAAATTGTAATGAATTTAATTGTTGAGTGTTTTATGTTTCGTTTTGTGTGAGAAACTGGGGAGGCAAAACATTCTATTTGAGTCATGGTCTTGCTGCGTATTGCTGCGCCATCAATTTCAAACTGAAGAAATTATAATTATGAAGCATGTTGTCCATGCGGTGAACCGTACACCAGTAGCGCGATAAAATTGAATTAGATGTGAAATGTTTTCTTCTTAGTCGCTCTTTTCAACTCTCTCTCTCTCTCTTTTTTTTTTAATTTTTGTATTGACTTTAATGGCCGGTTTCGGGAACGAAATTCGGTGGATTCGTTCTACAATAGTTCTGTGTATGGGCCATACATAAATCAATAAACCATCAGAACCAATATCAACCAACTAACATTTGACTTAGTTCTCGCCAATCCCATGTTCGGTGCAAAAGAAACAATATTTTGTTGAAACAAAAACTTTTAACACTTTTTCGGATTAATGGATTTCAACTTGGGTTAGCCCTTCAACTTGAATCTTTGTCGAACTTTTTCACTTTCCGTTCGAAAAGCAGGAGAAAAATGGGTTCTTTCCAATAAAAAATACAAACGAGTAACTAAGAGCGAAAGTTGCAACAACATCAAATCGATTTAAATACTTTTTGCGCTCTTTATTCCAAAAACAGCGCGGGAATGAAAAAGAGCACCATCACTTTGACTTTTTGCCCATTCGGTTCGTTACTCGAGTTTTATTTGTCCAATTTCGGCATTGGTTCTGCAATGTATTTGGCATTGTTGTTTTCTTTCCATCCCTTCGGGCTTGAAAAACAACGGGACTTGGTCCTCATTTTTCAAAGTGGTTTTCGATTGTTCATTCGCCAATATATCGAACGAAAAATGCCAACGAAATTTACGAACTTCTAATGGATCGCAATTATTTTTGTCTAGCGATTCACATCAAAATCACTGGTTTCAACCGAAATGCATCGATCAAATCGATGTGGAAGACAAACAAACTACACAGACTTGATTCATGAGCGTTTCAAACTTAGTCTAAAATTGAAATAATTTTTTTCTGGGTTTTTATTATTGATCTTATGAGCTACGATGAGCATTCGATGGAATCTGTAATTAAAATATATTTTTACATTGAAACAACGCAAATTTAAGTTCAAAACTTCACTTTTACTCCACAGACAGTTGGCAGCTGAACTAACAAATGTTTTGCAAAGTATTTCAAAACTAATTTTGATGACGTTGTGAAGTCAGTGGTGCTGATTTGAGTTGTTCCCCGATGTTTTTGGTTTCCACAGATTTTCCAATTCAAATGAACACATCATGCAAAAAAGAAAACGAATCGAATTAAACGTCGTTTATCGACGCCATTTAAAATCCCTTTCAGCAATTCCATACGCTTGATTGAAACGAATGATGTGCCTGAACGCTAAAAATGCAGTCAGTCGTTCGGTTCATTGCAGAAGCGCCCGAGTAAAGTTGACTTTTGAACAAAACCCATCGACAAAATCTCTTGCAACAAACGGAAAAATGCAAAATGGAAAATGAAAATAAAAAATGACGTCACTAAATGGATTTTCTGCAACGTTTAGTTTTGTTATTTTTCGAATTTGAATATCGCAAGTCATAAATTTCTAAAGCCTTTACGAAGCCTAACATATCCAAAACAAATACATATTTTCCAATGTTCTCGAACAGAGGAAAAATGTTTGCGCATGTACAAGCGCCATTCATATGACTGTGGCGATGGTGTAAATAACCATCGGAAAGACTTTATGCTAATAGATCATTTGATGAGAGCAGCGATGCTGGTCCGAGAAATTACCGACTCAGATATATACAGTCCATACACTGTACGTGCATTGAATGAACCGAAAAAAAGTACTAAGACCGATTGCTATTTTGCATAAGCGATTTCCTCATTTAGCGCTCTGCACCATATATGTAACAGGAAATCGATCGAATTCGCCGTTCGAAAGAGGAAGAATTCACAAAGTTATAAAAAGAAATTTTGTGCGGCACACAAAATGACAGTAAATAAAATCCGAATGCAAATATAAATATTAAGCTGAAGCCACCACGAATGCGGAAAACGACACATAAAAAAGCACCTAAATGGGAAAGAAAATTTTAATCCCGATGATATTTATTGTTTTGAATTTTATGCCTGGAAAATAGTGGCTGAATGCAACACGCTTTGAATTGGCATTCGCCTCTCTCGACAATGGCATTGGATTTAGATAAATGAAGAAAAATGCACTATACAACACCAACACCAACACACAGTAATAAAGTGAGCAGCGAACGAATGAAATTATGGCAAATTATCTCAAGCAAAACAATGAAAAACACTGTGCGCATATATATTGACAGTGAGACGAAGAGGGAGGTGGGGAATTGCTAGCAAGAACGTGAAACTGCGCGCCAGGATGGGATATAAAGGACCGCAACCGGCTAAATGATCTGTTTTTTCTCATGCATACGGAACCGGTGATAATTTCAGTATGAACATGCAACAAAAACATCGACTCACTTTTGATACATGTCGAAAACAGAGAAAAAGCCATAGTCGGGAGATGGAGAAAAAAAAGAGAGTTGAGAATGCGACACTGATAAAAGAATACAGTCGCCGAAAAACATTTACAACGGAGAGAGAATGGAAACGGTTATAATAGGAGTGCCTTTTTAGATGGATATTCAAATCTTGGCAAATTTGCCGAAATGACTTCGGGTAGGGCGATTTCAATTGTAGATTTTATGTACTTTAATGTAGTGTTTTTACTTTTTTTATGTAGCAACAATTTTTTCGAGTAATCGGCTATCGAAAAACTGTTATAAAATGGGACAACTCAAATCTTGGTCAAAAAACGTATTTTCCACAAATCGAATTTTTTTTCGAATGAAGAATGGTTCCAAAAAATTGTAGATAAATTGTAGAATTCAAATCAATTGTCTGTTCTCAAATATGTCTGCCCGTTCGTTCGATATCGGGACGAGTCTTGAAAATTGGTCCAAAATCGGTAATACTCAAATCTTGGCCACAAATTGAAATTTCCAAAAACTGAATCTTCCTCTTTTGATGCTAGGTTCCATAAAATTGTAGAAAAAATGTAGAATTCAAATCAGTCATCCGTTCCTTGATGTTTTCAACAAGTTATTTGGCTACGGGGGAGTTCAATATTTAATATGGGAATAAAACTGCTATAAACTGTTATAAAACGTGTTTTAATAACCAAGAATTAATTGTAGTGGCCCGAAAATAATTGTAGAAGCACCTACAGTTAATGTAGTGGTCGGAAATTGATTGTACTGGCCCAAATATAATTGTAGAATCATCTACAGGTATTGTAGTGGTCGAAAATTGATTGTAGAAGCACCTACAGTTATTGT
>NW_022599484.1:0-4654 GCF_009176505.1 Sitodiplosis mosellana | reverse complement strand
AAGAGAAGGAGAGATGAAAAGGAAGCTGAAACGAAGAAAAGTACACAGAGCATTAGCTTGTTCTTAACGAAAGGTAATAGATAAATTTAAAAAGTATGAACAAAACAGTGAACATGGTGTTGTATTTTGTGTTGAATGTTCTAGAATCAAGTGAAGTTTTGCCTCTTGAAAAATCCGATGTTTGTTTGCCGAACGAGAAGGAATGTGAATACCGTGATGATTCGCAAAGCGAATCGGCAATTCTGCATTCAGGTATGAATTGAATTGAATGTTGTGTGTTGAAAATCACCAGTAAAAATTGTTTCGTATTGTCGTATGTATCGTGTGTTATATTGCAATTTTCAGCGTCAAGTGCATTTGAATTTGATGTTTCCATGCGTGATGAAAATGAAGAAACCTCAAATGGCAATGCTGACGCAATTGGTTCTGATATTAGTGATATTATGAACTATCCAGTAAATATGTCTCAAACGCTGCTCGAGCGCATCATACGCACTGGGCCCGTTCAAGTTGTAATTGCTTTTCCTACAACTAATTGCCGGTCGTTTTCTGAGTCATATTATACAAAGAAAATGCTCAACGGAGACAATGTTAACCGCGAATGGCTTATTTATTCAAAAGGTCTGGATTCTGTGCATTGTTTTTGTTGCCGTCTTTTCCATATGGAACCAAAGATTGGAGACATTTGTCTACACGGATCAAAGAGCATGAACTTTCAACACTGCACATTCAAAATTACACCAAATGGAAATCATTTTTGAACCGAATTTCGGAAAATAAGACAATCGACAGCGAATTATTTAAGCAAATACAGCAAGAAAAAGAACGATTAAAAGATGTCTTCAAGCGAATTATCGCATTTGTACTATTTTTTGCACGCCAAAACATCGCATTCACCGGATCCACATCAAAACTTCATGACTCATCTGGGCGGAATGGTAATTTTCAGCAGCTGGTTAAGACGGTAGCTACATTCGATCCTGTCCTTCGAGAGCATATTGAGCGTGAAATTGCTGATTCAATTCAATATGAGGATATCATCGACGAATTTGCCGCTTCCAAAGCCCGGAAAGTTTCCTTTTACTGATCAGTTACGAAAATTCGCAATATTTAATAATGAACATTAAATGTTATATCACGCAATAAAAATTATTTACAAATCGAATGTAAAACATTCATGAATAAATACTGTTTTCGCTACAAAAAGATACGATTTAAAATTTAAATTAATCATTGTCAAAAAAAATTGAGTCATGAAATTTCAGGGGCGCATGAATAAAACTTGCACCGGAGCGCCGTGAGCGCTCGGACAGGCGCTGCATACTTGTTACAGCAAACTATGTGCATGATTCATTCATTGAAAAAATTTGAATCTTTTTTTCGTTTAATAAAATTTGGTTTTTGGACAGACAGATGAAATTAGATTTTGTTTTGATGAAATTACATATCGCTTTTAAACTAAGAAACTTTGACATGTTTAGTTTTTTCATGATGAGTTTTTTTGATTTTGATTTTGATTTTTTCATGAAAAGTACTTTTTGTGTTTTTTGTTGATTGCGTGGAATAAAAAGACTTGGTGAGGGGCTGGTATCTGAAGGAATTTTATTCATTTGAACGCAAAAACACTTTGGTTATGATTTCGCCATTGTAAACGGCAACAAAAATGAGTTTTATTTGATTTTTGTCGATTTTTCATGTTTTTTCCAACTTCTAATGGCTATATCTAAAAAAACAGAGTTTTGCCAGATATAAGCTATATGCTGGGTTGGTAAATTTTCGTATTTCGAGCGACGTGTAAGTAATTTACGTAAGAAACATGTATCTTACGTTTATTACGTAAGAAACCTCAACGCATGTAATAAACTCCAAAACGCTCCAAAAAGTGCAGGGTTATAGACAAAAACCGACTATTCTCGTTTGTTTTAAGCATTCAAAATATACAGAGTACATACATGCTCGTTCTACAGCGTTAGCTGATAAATAATTAATAAATATATTATTCATGCAAAAGTTTGAAACCACCAGCTATTTTTTCATAAAGAGTGTGTTTTTTCGCAGTGATACTTGATAACAGTGTGTAGCCAAATGAATTTTTGCATACTTTTATATTTTATTTAAATAATGTTGTAATAAATTTTTAATAAAAAGTTTCAACTATTCTTGGAAATATATTTATTTGGAAATGCAGAGTTACCGAATCACTATGCAAATATTTCCATAAATAGTTGATAGAAGACGATTGAAAACGTTGATTACATAATGAAATAATTACATGAAGAATATTTAATTCACATTTTACATAACGAAAGAACAAAACTAAAATAAAATACAAATTTTCTTCATTTCCAATTGAAAATCTTTTTTTTTTTGCATGCATTCTTTATGAAAAAATCATTCTTCAGAGTTTCTTACAGGTTTCTTACAAATTCATGTAAATTACATGATTTTTCATAGGTAAATTACATGATGTAATATACGTAACTTTGATGTAATTTACATGGTCGAGTTTCTTACGTACCAACCCAGGCTATATGTCAAATTTTAGCTCTAACTTGGGGCTAAATTCCAGAGAATTTTTAAGAAAACCGTCGGAGCCGTTTTCGAGAAAATGGCCGATTTATGCAAGGCCAGGTGACCATTTTTTTGGGTTTCTGCCCATAAGACCATGCCAACTCAATTTTTTCAAATTAAAAAAGATGTCATTTGATAGCTGGCCTCAAGACATTTCCAACGATAACCAAAAGTTTGAAATCGGTTGACTGGGTTAGGCACAGTGATCATTGGAAAGAAGGCCATATTTTGAATTTTCAAAGGCCGGCCAAGGCCAAGATAAAAGAAAAATATAAACCCGATTGGAGAGAATGAAGTCAATTAGAATGAATTATCCCATTGTAAATATTGTAGATATAAAAAGATTTTATGCTAAATAAACCACCTCTGGCGAAGAAACGCTGTATGGTGCAGAACAATAATAATAATGAAAATAAAAAAAAACCATGGTTGAAAAAGTGCAAAAATCGATTATTTTTACAATATTTTGTACTGGAGCAAACACCAGATGGCATTTTTTGGGTAAACGGATAGTCCCAATCGATAAATATTGTCAAATAAGTCTAACAAATACCCCCCCCCCCCACCAGGGGTAAACTAAGCTATGATGAAAATGATCCGATATTGATTGACCGATGTACAAATTTCCCACGTATCAATGTCACTGAGGAATTGGTTATGGAAAAAATCCACGATTTACCAAACAATTTGGTGTCTGGTCCCGACGGAATACCGAATATGTTCATCAAAAACTGCATTCACACATTGCTGAAGCCAATAACACACATATTGCGTGAATCGTTAAATTCTGGTTGTGTACCGAACACATGGAAACGCTCTTATGTAAGACCAGTGCACAAAAATGGAGCTAAGTACAAAATTGAGAACTATCGTGGAGTAGCACTGCAATGCATAATACCTAAATTGTTGGATTCGATAATTGCAAATCATTTGAATTATCACATGAGGAACATCATCGATAGCAGCCAGCATGGTTTTGTCAAAGGAAAGTCAACAATAACGAACCTGGCCGAATTTACATCACATACACTGATCGGCATGCAACATGGAATCCAGACTGATGCAATATATCTCGACCTTGCTAAAGCGTTTGACTCGGTTGACGTGAAACTGCTCATACACAAGCTGAAAATTATGGGATTGAATGAGCAAATACTGGAATGGATAAAGTCATATCTAAGTGAACGTCAACAAATAGTAAAATTGAATGGAGCCATGTCTACTCCCATTGAAGTAACATCGGGAACAGGTCAGGGATACCCGATTGGAGCGACACTGTTTGTTCTGTTCATCATTGATCTTCCCCATTGCATAGTCAACTCCAACTTACAATCGTTTGCCGATGACACTCGCTTTTCAATGCAAATAAAGCAAGTCGATGATTGCCTAGCACTTCAAGCTGACCTGAATAGAGTCGTCAAGTACTTCAAACGTAACCGCATGAACTTGAATGTCAAAAAAACGAATTACGTATCATATCACCGTGGCGAGCTGAAATTTGACTTCAAGTACACTATTGAAGGCAAATCAATTGACAGAGTAAAAATAATAAAGGACTTCGGAGTCGTTTTGGATGAAAAAATGAACTTCGATGCTCATATTGAGTACATAACTGCTAGAGCCAAATCTAGACTTGATTGATTAAACGTTTTGGAAGAGAGTTCGATGACCCATGGACTATAAAGAGACTCTTCTTCACGTTCGTATTGCCAATCATTGAATATGGATCGCAAATATGGAACCCATACACCAATGAGAAAATCGCTAGAATCGAATCAGTCCAAAAGCAATTTCTACTATTTGCACTGAGAAAGATGAAATGGCCACACAGATTCATTTTGCCACAATACAACAATCGTCTGCTATTTCTACAAATGATTACCTTGGAAGAACGAAGAAAAATCGCACAAATTTGCTTCATACACAATGTTATCTGTGGCCAAACATCGTCGAAGCATATTATGGAGAAAATTAACTTAAGAACACCACGACTCCGAACACGGAACACCGAATTCCTAGAGCTGCCGACCAGAATCTACAACTACTCAATGTTTGAGCCAATTAACTACATGCTCATCACATA
>NW_022599483.1:0-6786 GCF_009176505.1 Sitodiplosis mosellana | reverse complement strand
TATTTAGTAGAAATGTATCCAATTTAGACAACAGTATTTTTGAAGAACTGTATGTATAGCGAATAGTGGTGGTCACGGTCGGAGGCCGCAGAGCGCCACTTCGAAGTCATAAGGGCTGGTGGCTAGGCTATTCGATTCGGGAGTGTCTCACTGCTTGTCAAATTGTAAATGAATTGTATAATGTTATTCAGTCTGTGATTAGACGGTGAAATAAATAACACTGTGCAACATTTTTTCGGTCATGGATGAGGGACTCACTTTAACTAATCGCTCCTGAAAGTACTTACCAAAACTAGAATTTCTGCATCTTTCTTTTTGCAAAGTTGGTTCATTGGTGAATTTTAATGAAATTATGTATTTTTTGCTCAAACTTGATTTTGAGCACTTTTTCGATATTTTGAGACGGCTATATCTCGGTAAACCGTAAGGAATATTGTTTTTGTGTCTTCAGCAAAGTAATGAATGGGAGAAAAAAAAGCAGAACAAACTTACCCCAAAAAAGGCACCTAGGGCCTCAAAATCGCAAAAATGCCCATTTTTGCCATTTTTCAACCATAACTCGCAGCGTATTCAATTTTTATGGCCACTATCTTCAGCAATTTTGTAGCCAACGTGGAACTGGACAACTTTGCTCAACATACTAACCCAGAAAAATCATGTTCTATCTACCTTTTTGGCTCAAAATCACTCTTTCGTACCAAAAATGGTCATTTTGTTGTGAATTTTGGCCTATTACATGCAAATATCTATATATCTTTCCACATATTTTGGTTGAATTTTCGTTAAAGTGTCCCTGCGGATAACGTGAACTCATTTTTAAGCTAGTTCACTGGGAAAAATCACTCATTTGAAGGAAAATTTCGAGTTTTGAACCGATTTTTGAGCGTTTGGTGGACATTTGGCCAAATGAAGTCATGACAACAGCCATATTTCAGTTTCTAATGTATGCCATATTAAAGCTTATGTTCACAGCTAAACAATAAGGCCAATACGATCCACCTATGATGTCCAGTTGCAAAGTTATGACTCCCCAAGTGATCATGTTCATTTTTTACACTATTTTGGCACTAATTATCACTTGAGCAGCCATAAGTACCCTACCAAATGTCATAGGCAGGTCGCATTAGCCGTATTTTTCAGCTAAGAACATCTGCTTTAAAATGCCATACCGCTTAAACTGAAATATATCATCTGTCATGGTCTAATCTGCCTCAATGTACACCACAACCTCAAAAAATGATCCCAAAAATCATATTTTTCACTCATATACATTGAATAACATCTTTAAAAATTACTCAAACATTGGTACAGATAATATAAGCTTGAATGTACCGTTTTTTCAATAATTGAGAGGAAATAAATTCATTTTTCTGGAAAAAATTTGATTTTTGGAACAATTTTTGGTGGTTTGGTGAACATTGAGTCATGGCATATGATATATTTCAGTTTAAGCGGTATGGCATTTTAAAGCTGATGTTCTTAGCTGAAAAATAAGGCTAATTCCACATGCCTATGTCGTCTGGTAGGGTACTTATGGCTACTCAAGTGATATTTAGTGCCAAAATAGTGCAAAAAGTTGACATGTCATCACTTGGGGAGCCATAACTTTCCAACTGGACATCATAGGTAAATTGTATTGGCCCTATTGTTTAGCTGTGAATATAAGCTTTAGTGTAGCATACATTAGAAACTGAAATATGGCTGTTGTCATGTCTTAATTTGGCCAAATGTCCACCAAACGCTCAAAAATCGGTTCAAAACTCGAAATATCCCTAAAAATGAGTGATTTTTTCCACTAAACTAGCTTAAAAACAAGTCCACATTATCCGTGGAGACACTTTAACCCGCATCCATCCTTTGTATCAAATTGATACAAATTTCAAACCAAAATTATCAACGTCGAAATCTACCCGAAGAAGTGCTCACACGGTTTTAGTGTTTCTGGGCGAAATGTAGGCCTTGGTATAAACGACATTTGTCGAATGGAGTCAAAACTTCAAGGAGATTTTATCCTTGGGAAATGGGGAGTTTTTGTTCATAATAATGAATTAGCACCTTTTCAATGACGCATGACTCATTTGCATTATATGCGCTAAAAAAGTTCTGTCAAATTATGAAAACTGAATTCATCGATGAAATAGATATTAGGTGATTTCACAATTGTGGGGATAGAGTGACCCCAAAGGGGAGAGGGGGGTAAACGTAAAATTTCGAATTTTTTGTATGGGGACTCCCACAGGGGGGCATTTGGGGAGCCTATGAATCGTCTGAATAGAATCTTCTAATTAAAATAATGGTAGTTGGTCATACCAATGGAGGCGCTAAAATGGGTCTAAACGGTCGAAAATAGGGTTTTTCATTTTTGACCCCCCAATTTTGGGACTGCGTTTGTGGGGTTAACAGGGCTTCCAGGAAATTTGTGACAAATGCATTTAGACTAATTTTGGGGCGTAGATTCCAAATTTTGAGGTCCTGACCCTCCCTCTTACTCAGGGGGGATTGGAGGGGGCTTCCCCATTTTGGGGATCAAAAGAGGGGGTCGAGTGGGATATCATTGGATTCCTCGTAAAAAATTATATAGATTTGATAGTATGGATAATCCATATCCCCAAGGTCCAAGACATTACTGCAGCTCCATAAATAGGGGAGTATTATATACCTCCTATACTATCCTACAATTTTGACAGTCGCTTTTAATTATTTTTACTTTTTTGTTTCTTTCTATTCAAAAATAAATAAATTTTGATAATCAGTTAAAAAAACCAAACAAAAAATCATTACGATGGGAGTTTACGGCATTTTTTTCTCTTGTATCAAATTGATACATAGGGATATATTTAATTGGAATTTTGAGGGATGGATGCGGGTTAACGAAAATCCAAGCAAAAAAAGTGGAAAGATATATAGATATTTGCATGTAATAGGCCAAAATTCTCAACAAATTGACCATTTTTGGTACCAAAGAGTGATTTTGAGCCAAAAAGGTAGATAGAACATGATTTTCCTGGGGTAATATATTGAAAAAAGTTGTCCAGTTATACGTTGGCTACAAAATTGCTGAAGATAGTGGCCATAAAAATTGGATACGCTGCGAGTTATGGTTGAAAAATGGTAAAAAATAGGCATTTTTGCGATTTTGAGGCCCTAGATGCCTTTTTTTGGGGGTAAGTTTGTTTTGCATTTTTTTTCCTATTCAATACCTACATCTTTGCTGAAGACACAAAAACAATATTTCTTACGGTTTACCGAGATAAAGCCGTCTCAAAATATCGAAAAAGTGCTCAAAATCAAGTTTGAGCAAAAAATACATAATTTCATTAAAATTCACCAATGAACCAACTTGGCAAAAAGAAAGATGCAGAAATTCTAGTTTTGGTAAGTTCTTTCAGGAGCGATTAGTTAAAGTGAGTCCCTCATCCATGTGTTGCACTGTGTAAATAAATAAATAAATAAATAAATAATGAAAAAAACAATTTTAACATGAAAATATAAAGAAAATAGCAATACTCATTCGAAATGAACATAAAAAAAAAGAAAAGAAAAATTTTTTTCGACCACATAATAAATCGAACCACAGACCCGCAGAACAACACGCAAAAGACTTTCCCACACGGCCACACCGTTCATACATACAATACAGCTCAAACAGCACTTAACTTGTGTTGTATGCATTTTCATTATTTTTTCACGAAATGAGCAACTTCCACTCAACCGATTTGAACGGCATAAGTACCATTCGAAAGATAATCACGCGTAGATGCGATTAAAGCCAAAAAAACATACGATACATACCCGGAGCTATGACCGTTTGAGTGAATTCCCATACATTTTATATGGGGAAAACTCATCATCACTCAAACGGCCATAACTCTGTCTCAAATGTCAAAAGTGAGTGTTTTATGGCTTTGTGCATATCTACGCTCGGAGACCTTTCGAATGGTACCTATGCCATCCAAATCGGTTGAGCATAAGTTGGTCAAAAGTGTACCACCAACTTCGCATTTGTAGATTAATATTTAGATAGCGATATTCTCGTGAATACGTGTGTTCGGTTGAGTGGTCGGAGAAAGAAGAATGAGTTGACACAAGAGAAACAATCAAGTGGCTGTGAGAAGATGACAAGTGTGCTGCTCACGCACACACTTGCATTCACGTCAGTGAATCCGAGTGTGTGTGGCTGACACTTCTCGCCGCCGCACGGCGAATTTAAGAAATGAGAATTTAAAATCTAACGCTAGGATGTTGTGGCGAGCACCCATGATCGAAACGATTCATCATGAAAAAACTAAACATGTGATAGTTTCTTAGTGTAAAAGCGATATGTAATTTCATCAAAACAAAATACAAAAATGTCCGTGGAAAAACAAATTCCTAATAACATTAAAAAATAGGAAGAATAAGGCATGGAAACGCTTCATTCGGTCTGGCTTTAAACCGTACTACGAATGGAAATACATTTTGGCGTCTCGCGAATTTGATAAACTCAACACGAAACTCTACGACACATACGTGGAGAAAATGAAATCCTCGCTCAAGCATGACGCATCGAGATTTTGGCAATATGTCAATTCGAAGAAGAGCAACGACAACAAACCAAAAGTCATGCAATTTGGTGATGTGCGCACAACAAGCGAAACAGAACAGGCCAACCTATTCGCTAATTTCTTCAGTAGCAACTACGATGACTCATCGACTCAAGGCGTTCAACAATCGCCTACCGTTGAGTCACAGCAAACTGAGGAATTCCAGCTCGACATAAATTTTGTGCTTGAAGAGCTACAAGCCATGAACACCAAGAAAGGTACGGGTCCCGATGGTATGCACCCATTGATAGTAAAGAATTGTGCGATTCATTTGGCGGCTCCACTCACCGAGATCTTCAATGAATCATTGTCGACTGGCCAATTTCCCGACAAATGGAAACGCTCCAGTGTATCACCCATTTTCAAAAAGGGGGCGAGATCGAAAATTGAAAACTATCGTTGCATTGCTAAGCTCCAAACTGTGGCGAAGTTCTTTGAGCATTTGGTGAACGTCAAACTTCTGTCACTTGTACAGGACAAAATCACCAAAAAGCAACACGGCTTCATGAAGTCCAGATCTACTGCATCTAATCTCACCGAATTTATCTACTATGCCCAGAGAGACATAAATTCTGGTGCGCAAGTAGACGTTCTCTACACGGACTTCAGTAAAGCGTTTGACAGAGTAAACCACAAGAGATTGATTATGAAACTCAGATCGTTCAACCTGCCGGACAATCTTCTTGCTTGGATCGAATCATACCTGTCAAACCGTCTCTACTAAGTTGTAAATTTTTAACTACCAACAGGAACTTGTCAGATTAGACGTAAAACTTTTCTTCAATATATCACTTCTTTGATAAATTGATTGATGACTTTTGCAGTCATTAGGGCTGCAACTACAATGTTAACGCTTCCACTGGCCTTTCATTTTGGATATTTAGGTTAGGCTTTTTTGAACCGTTTACATTTCGGCTTCCTACTCATTTCCATGTGTTGGTTAGGGTATTTTGTATTAAAATGTTTTTGTTTATAGACCAAATCAAGAAAGACTACTATTATAATTATCACACACTAAATTGTATGTATACTCCTCAAAATATATTTCGGTCCATTTGACATCAAACGATTATAGCGAAAAACAGAGAAATCAGTGTGAACCAGTCCTAATAAATTGGCGAATTCACTTGCAGAATTTTTTTTGACAGCTCTCACATTACAGAGCTCGCTACATTGCTGAGTTCGCTGCGGTCAGTGAAGGAAGTCTGGTTTACATTTGTTCATATTTCAAAAAGACCGAAATTTATTTAAAGGAGTATAAAAACACGAAAAGATCAGGTTTTTTACGACTCTTGGAGTCGTTTTCCTGCAAACAAAGCATTCAGTCAGTTTTTGGCCGTGTAAATAAATAAATAAATAAATAAAATGTAATTTCATCTGTCTGTCCAATAACCAAATTTTATTTAACGAAAAAAAAATTAAATAAAATGAATTACATACGTAATCTAAACTTTTCCGCTCCGCAGCAATTTAGTTTACCTCCCGCTTAATGTTTAACCAAAATTTCATTGAAAACTTTTTTCATAGCACTTTTGAAAAATCAATATTTCAACCATTTTCTATATAAAAGTGAGGGAATTTTAAAAATTTCAAGAAATGTCGATTTTGGATCAAATTTATAGGCAATTATTATGGTGTTCGGTTGTTCACAGACCCCCATTATTTTGCAAAAAAATGGTTGTTTGCTTTAATCAAAACCGTGAAAAATGCCTTTTTGAGTGACTCCCATACAAATGTACTATTTTTTGAGGGTTTTTCTTAGGAGAGGTACCCCAAGGTCACATCGGATATGGCTCAAAATCAATGGGAAGCTTTGTCTCGACATGTCAAAACTTTTGATGTTTACAGATTTCAATCATCTTGTGAACTTTTTGAGTTATCGTGATAACAAAAAAATTTGCACGCGGACGACGCCATACACACATCGCATTTTTTCAAATTTTTCATAGTAAACAACATATTTTTGGGGACAGATACAGTCATGGAAATTTAATTAGGACCGGCATTGAAATTTCAGTTTTTTCACATTAATTCTGTTATTTTACAAAAAAATATTCATGAAATGATGTTTATGAGAATATTTGAAGTTTTTATAAATGGACTAGACTATCAATTTCAATATTTTCGGTAATGGATATCATTTATTGATGAAATTGCCCAAAAACTGCGGGAAAAATAATTAAGACCTTCCATACAAAAAATG
>NW_022599482.1:0-2422 GCF_009176505.1 Sitodiplosis mosellana | reverse complement strand
CAAACTTCTGCAAATGCGATCAACATGAAACTTTCAGAATCTTATTTTTTCTCCAAAAAATGAACCCTCAGAAAGTTTAAAGCCAATAAAAATCGGTTTACGGGTACCTCTCATACAAAATTGTTGAAGTTTTAGTTAAAGTGACCGATTTTTCACTTTATTTTTATTATTATATTTTCACTGCCTTTATTTCAAAAAAATTCACAAAAAATAACCAAAAGTACCTACGGACAACGAAGGCCAACGGTACGGAAAAGTTCGGGATTACCAATGTAATTCTTTTTATTAGTCAAAATTTCAAAAATTTTGTATGGGAGGTACCCGTAAATCGATTCCGATTGGTTTCAAACTTTCGGAATCTTATTTTTCTCCCAAAAAATGAAATATCCGAAAGCTTGAAGCCAATCGGAGTCGATTTACACGTACCTCCCATACAAAAGTATCAATTTCTTGAGGTTTTTCTTTGGGAAAGTACCCCAGGATCAAATCGAAAATGGCTCATCTTCGAACTTAAACTAAGTTTTTCGAATACAAAACTTTTGGGAATTTCAGATTTGGATTATCTCAATTATTTTTTGAGTTATTGTGTTAACAAACAGCTACGACGACAACGACGACGGCACACGAACGGAAAAGTGTCTCAAAAAGTGGTTTTCTACGCGTTTCATGTGTTTTTATGATGATCTAAGCTAATTTTGCGAAAAAAAGTTTTCGGGACCAATTCCTATACTTTCCCTTGACACGTTGTGTACGGAAAAGTAAAATTCCATCTAGTAGGTGCCATGGAACGAATGGTCGCAAAAATGGCCGATTTTTTCAATTTTTCAACTATGGTTACCCATCTTTATCTTTATGCAGAAAATTTGATTTTTGAACCAATTCTGAGGCAGATTAAGCCATGACATTGAGGCAGATTAAGCCATGACAGATGATATATTTCAGTTTTGGCGGTATGGCATTTTAAAGCTGATGTTAATTGCTGAAAAATAAGGCTAATGCGACCTGCCTATGTCATCTGGTTGGGTACTTGTGGCTGCTCATGGTGGTACTGGTGATTGGTAGTCATACGTCATCGAAATACATTTTGAGCAAAATTTATTTTAGAACACCGCGACATTGGACGAGAGACTCAGATTTTCTGCTATTGCCGATGCATCGTAATAACTATGCCAAGTTTGAAACTATAAATTATATGCTGAGTACATACAACGAATTTTATAAATACTTCGTTCCTATCAAGCCACCTAATTTACCAAATGAATGTAATATTACTTTGATTCCGAGTTGTGATACTTATTTAATTGATTTCAATGTAAGTACAAATACTGTAAAATAGAGAGTAGCTGAATATTTTAAGAGAAACCGAATTTGGAGAAATTGAATTTGATTTAATATTGTATAAATTGTAAATAAACCACCTCTGGCGAAGAAACGCTGTATGGTGCAGAATAATAATAAAAATAATAATATTCTTTTATATATTTACATTATATTGACACTATTTTCAAATTTAATTGTGTTTTCGAGCTATTTATTATGGTTTTTTTTTCTGAGATTTTGGCTCAACGTATATAAATTTTTCAAAAAATATAGTCATTTTCAAAAATTATATGCCAGTTTTTCAAAAACGCAAAAATCACATTAACGCTGTTAGTGTCAAATTTACACTACACACGAAGAGTGTCCGACACACATATGAATATGCATATGGAAAATATGTTATGGCTGTGCTGAATGATTGAAAAGAAACATCACAATGGCTCACTGAATCACTTTAGGAAATATCTCCAATTGACCAATAAAATGACGGAACGGTTAGCTTGAAAATAGTGGTGCAATACGTGTTATTGTTGTTGTAACTGTATAGTTTGGTCCCATGTTTGTGTACAAGATACCTTACAGACACATGCTTATTGCTACAAGTAAGCCAAGTATGCAGCAAAATCACATAACACATGGATCAAAAAGTTTCCGGCCTGACACATTGAGAGCACCACTATTCAAAAATCCATCTTACCAGTACCAACATTTATAAGGTATGTATCAAAATTTAAAGCTGTCAACGGACAGAAGGTTGTCCGCCCGTCCGTCCGAAAAGTTCGGACGGACAAAATTTGTCCGTCCGAACTTTTTTTCGGACGGACAGATTTTGTCCTTCCGAAAAAAATGAAAATTTGTCCGTCCGAACTTTTCGGACGGACGGACAATGTCCGAAAAATTTTATCTCGGACAAACATTCGGACTGTCCGAATGTTCGGACACGTTTTCGGACGGACGGACCATTTTTTGTCCGAAAATTTCAATGAAAATAAAACCATTCGTTCGCCAAAAATTTCAATTGTTCAACAAATGGTTCATTTAACGCTAATATGGATGACATTGAACTGTCAAACAGTAAACAACACTTTTTTCCGCTCCGTAA
>NW_022599481.1:0-3047 GCF_009176505.1 Sitodiplosis mosellana | reverse complement strand
CCATTCAATACCTACAACTTTGCTCAAGACACAAAAACAATATTCCTTACGGTTTACCGAGATATAGCCTTGTGAAAATATCGAAAAAGTGCTCAAAATCCAGTTTGAGCCAGAAATACATAATTTCATAAAATGAAAAAGGTAGCCAAATTGGTGGAAACGAATGATGCAGAATTTCTAGTTTTGGTAAGTACTTTCAGCAGCGATTCTCAAAACTTATGCCCGCAATTATGTGTTGCACTGTGTAATTATTAACATGGATGTTAATGAAATATTATCATGAAAATCATAATAATATAGTATGATCATACTATCGGTATTAACAACTGATACGTTATTAACATCGCCTGTTAATATCGCTATTACTTACTAGTTAATACCAGTTAATACCGGCGATGTTAATACTGATAGTATAATTAATAATATATTATTAACTGTGCAGCTATATGTCTGAATGCTACTAAATTGCTTTGAAAGTAATGAATCTATTGAAAAATATATTAAAACATGACTCAATTCAACTCGACAAATGTTATAATTCTTTGTTTCAGTTACTTCGAAACAAACACTTGAGAATGATTGTGTATAGCGATGGCGAAATAAGAAAATACAGACGATTTAGTATGCGCTGTTAAGCGTGTCGTTTATTGCATGGTTTGTAGTGAACTGATTAGAATGAGAATTCAACATGAAGTTGATACAGTTGATTTGTCACAATAATATTATAGCTGTGGTAACACTGTTTTCAACACTCCCACGTCTTGTTTCAAATCAAAACTCCAAAAAATTTAACAATCAAGTCCAAAAAATTAACAATCATTAAATTTTCTCAATGCTATAACAATAAATTAAGTCTAAATAAATCAACAAGAGAATTAATTATTACTATTCTGAGAGTGGAATGATATTTAACTGTAAACGCAAACTTTCGAATCTGATTTTTGGCAAAGGTTTTGTAAAAATATCAGCTAATTGTTTTTCAGTACAAATTCCTTTTACGCTAAATACATTTTGTGCATCATTTTCTCTAATTGAATGATATTTGACTTCAATGTGTTTTGTTCGCTTGTGCAGTACTGGATTCTTGATGATTTTGACTGCACTTTCGTTGTCCACAAAAAGCGTTGGCAAATTGTTCATCCACTTCCCCAAGTAAGCGTTTTAGCCAGATCAATTCTCTCGATGCGAGTGATACCGCGATGTATTCTGATTCAGCTGTCGAGTGTGACACTGATGATTGTCTTTCAGAACACCAACTTGCTATCCCTTTTCCAAGTAATAGACAGTAACCTGTGGTTGACCCTCGTGTTTCGGTACAACCAGCGTAATCGGCATCACTGTAAATAGAAAACTTCAAATTGTTAGCATTTTCACTTGAAAACAATATACCATAGTTGCTGGTTCCTTTCAAGTATTTCAGTCTCCGTTTCACTGCTGTCACATGAGAATTTGTGGGTTGTTCCATGAATCAGCTGACGTAACCAAAACTGATATCTGGTCGAGTCCCAATTGCCAGATAAATCAGAGATCCAACCACTTGTCGATACGGGAACTTCACGTTCGATGCCTCCTCTGCTGCCTCCAACACTTGCTGATGATTCACCGGTGTTGCCACAGGATGTGAGTCTTCGAAGCCAAATTTGTTCAACACCCGGTTGGTGTATGATAGTTGACTCAAATGTATCGATCCATCCGACATTCGATTTATTTCGAGTCCAAGAAAGTAGTTGGCATTATATACACCTATGGCGACTATACCTTCGACAAAGTGACTGAACACAAGGACTTAGGTGTTCTAATTGACAGAAAGCTATCTTTTGCCAAACACATCGACATGGTCACTTCGAAGGCAACGGCTGCACTTGGCTTTGTCAAACGCTTCTGCCATGATATCACCGACGTTACCACACTAAAGTCGCTGTATTTTGCATTGGTTCAATCTCACCTCGACTACTGCGCCATGGTATGGCTTCCATTCCACAAGATCCACAGCGACAAAATTGAATCCGTTCAACGCCAATTCACTATGTACGCTCGTCGTGAATACCCATCCGTGCATAACCAATACTCAATCACACCGTATGAGCAGCGATTGTCAGACTTGAACATGATTAGTCTTCGCCGTCGACGTGTCAACGCGTCATTGACATTTTTCTACGACATCATCAACGGTAACGCTAACTGTCCAACAGTTAGTGACCAAGTCTCATTCCATAATGGCCGTTCGTTGAGACACAGTGAGCAATCCAAGGTCAGTGACAAGCACATGAAGTTGGTGCGCGAGGCTGCAATTCCTCAAATGTGCAAAATGGCGAACATGGTGCCACAATTGTTCACAACAGCTACCTCGAAGACGAATTTTGCATCATCGGTTCGCAAAATGGCGGACACCACTTTTGGAACGCTTTGCAAACTCAAATGACTACCTGGTCGCCTCGTCAAATTTTCATCCAGGTAACCTCATTTTTTTGTATATGTTCTCTACGAGAACACGTACTATACTACCCACACTAAATATGGAATTACGATTTTCATGTTGCCGTTAAACCCGACCCATGATCTCAAACGGACGAACCCATCAAGGACAGCACAGATTGCCCGTGTGCCATTTTCTTTGGGATGCCGCTGATTGCAACAAACATGAGCCCACACAAATCACGCAGCAAAAATCAATACTAAAATTCTGACGAATTATTTTCCGTACATTCCTTCCATATGTATTGAAATGATGATACCTTTCTGTGATGTTTACACTTATTTATTGTAAATTCATTTTGTTCTTTGTTAAAGCCATCCACGAGTTGGCGACTTAATATTCTTATCATTGAAATCAAATTTGAATTATTTATCAAATAGCATCAAATGCTCTAGTTACGTTTCAAATCATAGTCCATGTCAACTCAATGCACTCTGCAATCGACATGGATCTGCCTTTACAGACGTAAAACTTCTCGTCAATTTATCTACCGGTATAAATTGAGCGACGACTTTTGCTGTCCTAGAGTCTCAAATTAACGCGTAATTAAACGCTTTACATAGTCTTTGTC
>NW_022599480.1:0-3105 GCF_009176505.1 Sitodiplosis mosellana | reverse complement strand
TTCAGCCAATTCGGCGACGTCACATTGCAACTCTTCCCTGATTTCGTATGGAATGGCCGATATATATGCATACTTTTTGGAACATCATCTCGCTTCGCTCGGCTTGGGCGCTAGTTTGGGTTCTCTTCCGTTCAGTTAGTTTTTTTTTTCAATCAAGAAAGATGAATAAGAAAACTAAGCATTTCAGTGAGATGACGATACAATTTGACGTAAAAAGCAAAATTCAGTTATGAATGTTAGTCTGTATCATTTCGTATGTTCCATACTTGTTTTTTCAAAGCAAAGACGATTTTCTGGGGAAGTTGCTCTTTTTTCTGGTTTTACACGCATTTTTTCATATGTGAATTGGTGTTAAGTCGTGTTAACATGACCATGATGGACCGAGATGGTGTTCATGTTCATCCCCGTTCCAAAACCTTTCATATGACACCCATATTGACTATTCATGGTGTTAAGTCGTGTTAACATGACCATGATGGACCGAGATGGTGTCCATGTTCATCTCTGTTCCAAAAACTTTCATATGACACCCATATTGACTATTCATGGTGTTAAGTCGTGTTAACATGACCATGAATTGGTGTTAAGTCGTGTTAAGATGACCATGATGGACCGAGATGGTGTCCATGTTCATCCCCGTTCCAAAACCTTTCATATGACACCCATATTGACTATTCACGGTGTTATTATTATTATTATTATTCTGCACCATACAGCGTTTCTTCGCCAGAGGTGGTTTATTTGGTATAAATATTTGGTTATATATTTACAATATTTATAATGAATTCGTATTTTCAGTCTCTCCAAGTTCTATTTCTTCTAAAATAATCAGTTATTCTTTGCTTGACAGTGTTTGTGCTAACATTAAAATCAATTAAATAAGTTTTATATATTTTTGGAATAGTACTAGTATCACAATCATTCGTTTGATTTGGCTCTATGATATTAAAGTATTTATAAAATTCATTATATGTGATGAGCATGTAGTTAATTGGCTCAAACATTGAGTAGTTGTAGATTCTGGTCGGCAGCTCTAGGAATTCGGTGTTCCGTGTTCGGAGTCGTGGTGTTCTTAAGTTAATTCAGAGATGACTGAAGCGCACCGAGTGACCGAGCAACGGCCGCACGGACACTGAGTTTGCGTGCTTAAAACATGCTCAGTGCGATATTGCGCTGCAGCACAAACAAACCCACTCCATGAGGAGAGTATAAGCGCACCAACGGAGTGCGCTACACCGCACTCGTACACAACGAAGAAACAATAGAGAGGATATACAAAGAAAGAAACACAAAGAAAAGAATAAGACAATACACACTCAACTCTTTATATGTGTGTATAAACCATAATAGGCAACAGAGTTAGAGTGCGCACACATTTCTTAACAACAAAGTCAGAGTGCGCACATAAACTCATAACGAAGTGAGTGTAAACGCACAGAGCAGAAAACGACTCTCAGTTGAGTTGCTGAATACGCTACTGAGCGTGCGCTTAGTCATCTCTGAGTTAATTTTCTCCATAATATGCTTCGACGATGTTTGGCCACAGATAACATTGTGTATGAAGCAAATTTGTGCGATTTTTCTTCGTTCTTCCAAGGTAATCATTTGTAGAATAGCAGACGATTGTTGTATTGTGGCAAAATGAATCTGTGTGGCCATTTCATTTTTCTCAGTGCAAACAGTAGAAATTGTTTTTGGACTGATTCGATTCTAGCGATTTTCTCATTGGTGTATGGGTTCCATATTTGCGATCCATATTCAATGATTGGCAATACGAACGTGAAGAAGAGTCTCTTTATAGTCCATGGGTCATCGAACTCTCTTCCAAAACGTTTAATCCACGCAAGTCTAGATTTGACTCTAGCAGTTATGTACTCAATATGAGCATCGAAGTTCATTTTTTCATCTAAAACGACTCCAAGGTCCTTTATTATTTTTACCCTGTCAATTGATTTGCCTTCAATAGTGTACTTGAAGTCAAATTTCAGCTCGCCACGGTGATATGATACGTAATTCGTTTTTTTGACATTCAAGTTCATGCGGTTACGTTTGAAGTACTTGACGACTCTATTCAGGTCAGCTTGAAGTGCTAGGCAATCATCGACTTGCTTTATTTGCATTGAAAAGCGAGTTTCATCGGCAAACGATTGTAAGTTGGAGTTGACTATGCAATGGGGAAGATCAATGATGAACAGAACAAACAGTGTCGCTCCAATCGGGTATCCCTGACCTGTTCCCGATGTTACTTCAATGGGAGTAGACATGGCTCCATTCAATCTTACTATTTGTTGACGTTCACTTAGATATGACTTTATCCATTCCAGTATTTGCTCATTCAATCCCATAATTTTCAGCTTGTGTATGAGCAGTTTCACGTCAACCGAGTCAAACGCTTTAGCAAGGTCGAGATATATTGCATCAGTCTGGATTCCATGTTGCATGCCGATCAGTGTATGTGATGTAAATTCGGCCAGGTTCGTTATTGTTGACTTTCCTTTGACAAAACCATGCTGGCTGCTATCGATGATGTTCCTCATGTGATAATTCAAATGATTTGCAATTATCGAATCCAACAATTTAGGTATTATGCATTGCAGTGCTACTCCACGATAGTTCGAAATTTTGTACTTAGCTCCACTTTTGTGCACTGGTCTTACATAAGAGCGTTTCCATGTGTTTGATACACAACCAGAATTTAACGATTCACGCAATATGTGTGTTATTGGCTTCAGCAATGTGTGAATGCAGTTTTTGATGAACATATTCGGTATTCCGTCGGGACCAGACACCAAATTGTTTGGTAAATCGTGGATTTTTTCCATAACCAATTCCTCAGTGACATTGATACGTGGGAAATTTGTACATCGGTCAATCAATATCGGATCATTTTCATCATAGCTTGCTTCGGATCCATCAATCGGTTGTGTATTTTATTTATTTTTTTTTATTTTTATTTACACCGCCAAAAACTGGCTGAATACTTTGTTTGCAGGAAAACGACTCCAAGAGTCGTGAAAAACCTGATCTTTTCGTGTTTGTATATACAATTTAGTGTGTGATAATTTTAGTAGTAGTCTTTCTTGATTGGAATAAGTATTTGGTCTA
>NW_022599479.1:0-2751 GCF_009176505.1 Sitodiplosis mosellana | reverse complement strand
TGCTTGATTTTTATTACTGATTTAGATTTTTCGGACCATTTCCCACAACTTTTGCCTTATTTGACTCACTGTTTAACGTGAAAAATTCTTAAATCCCGCATTTGAAAATTAAATGTTGAGAATATACGAAAAATGATATTTTTGCATATTTGGACTCAAAAAACGTACAAAGTGGTTGAGTTTTTTGCTGATTTAAAATTTTTCGGTCATTTCCAACAATTTTTGACTTATTTGCAACATGTTTTTGCGTGAAAAATGCTTAAATCCCGCACTTGAAAGTTAAATCTTTAGGATTTAACGAAATTCGGGAAAATCATGATTTCAAGGCCCCATAAGGCTTATCGGGTGTACTCAAAAGGCCAGTTTTTCTTGTTTTCGCCCTAATTTTACGTCCTACCCAATCAGCTTTCATTTTTTGGCTGTTTCGCAAAGTTGAAAAATAAATCTTTAGATTTAATTAAATCCGAACCACTTACAACGGGCATTATATAGCATCGGCACATCGAAATCACTTTGGCAAATGAATGAATGAAATCAAACTGAAATAAAACAAATTACATACGTAATCCAAACTTTTCCGCTCCGCAGCAATTTAGTTTACCTCCCGCTTAGTGTTTAACCAAAATTTCAATGGAACCTTTTTTCATAGCATTTTTGACCTTAAAATATAACTATTTCGACCATTTTCCATACAAAAGTGTCATTTTCGATCAAAATTTCGAAAATTCCAAGAAATTTTGATTTCGGACCAAATTTATGGGCAAGAAGGTGTTCGGTTGTTTGAAGGCTCCCATTATTTTTGTAAAAAAACATCAGTTTGCTTTGACCAAAACCCTAAAAAATGGCTTTCCGAGTGATTTTTTATACAAAAGTCTATTTTTCGAGGAAAATTTCAAGAAATGTCGATTTTGGACCAAATTTATGGGCAAGTAGGTGTTCGGTTGTTCACAGACTCCCATTATTTTTGCAAAAAAATGCCAGTTTGCCTTGATCGAAACCCTGAAAATGCTTTTTTCGGGTACTTCCCGTACAAAAGTGTCATTTTTCAAGGTTTTTCAGGTCCTCAGTCGGAGGCTTATGGTACGAAATTTGTAAATCAGAATGGGCTCAAAATCAATCCGAAGCTTTGTCTCGACATGCCAAAACTTTTGGCTTTTACAGATCTCAATTATCTTGTCAACTTTTTGAGATAATCGGCGAACAAAAAACGCGAACGCGAACGCGAACCACAACCTCTGCACCACACTAACAAAACAAAGTAAAACACGAATTTACGATGAGCGCATTCAGTGAAGTTCATTTCAATTCTTTACGTCGTTAGACGCACTCATGAACGCGACAAATTGAACGCATCAACAATGTTCCGTAATGAAATAAACATTTTTTACTTATCAAATTTATGTTTATCACGTGCTACGCTTTCACAAAAATCAATTTTGCACATTCGTGACATTTTTATTTTTTTTGTCTACTTTATTAACAAATATAAAAAAGATTCAATAATACATTGAACGATCTGTGTCACAACTTTTGACACTTGTCTCGTAGCGCTAGAAGTGAGCTGTCAGACGCTTAGATGCAGGACCTTCGACGCGAACGCGGACGACGCCATACGAACATCGCTATTTTACACATTTTTCATAGTAAACACCGTATTTTTGGAGGCAGATAGGTCTTGATCGATGGGATTTGTTCCCATCTACATTGCCTAGTGTACAGATATGTGCTTTTTGAAGTTTGGCGTGACGTTATAGTGGTCCGGAAGTTGAGATATCATGAAATTTTGGCTAGTAAAACCAATACTTTACCTAACAAACAAAGTTCGCGGAAAAGTAAAATTCAACATGAACATGTTCATCTCTGCAGAGCAATCGAAAAAATGTAACAAAGAAGCAATATGCGAAAGAACGTAACATGGAAAATTATTTCGTAAAAAGGTAACATGAATTTGCGCCACACTGAAGCGCGTCATAAGAATACTGTAGCAACCGCAGCTCATGTTACATTCATGTCGACTGGAGATTCATGTTGCGTTTTTACGAAATAATTTTTCATGTTCGGTTCTTGATATAACATATCTGTATTCCCATTTTTATGCTCAGCGACACATTTTTGCTTCAATTAAAGTGAAACGCGATTTCTATAGTCCACAGATATTTTACGATTCGCTTATAGACTAAGAGCCAGTGATAGTAGACTATCACCTCATAAAATTTCTGGATCATAGTACTAATAAAATGATTTAGTCAACATAACAAACAAGAAAGTATTTTAGAGCACAAGAAAAAAATATGTCCTTCTTATTAATCCGCGCTTCTGGATATTTACCAAAAAACATGACAATAAAAAATTAAAATTCCCGTATGATATTTTTACAACAAGTTTATTGAGGTAAAAAGAGCACAAATTCAAAATATCCGCATTTAATTTTGTGTCTATACATGTGAATTTGAGCCATTCTGTTTAGCTGGTCCGAGCCTCAAATTGGCTTGGTTTTGACAGCTGTATTGAACGCACTCATCGTACCAATGTACAATATACAGCTGTCAAAACCAAGCAAATTTGAGGCTCGGACCAGCTAAACAGAATGGCTCAAATTCACATGTATAGACAAATTAAATGCGGATATTTTGAATTTGTGCTCTTTTTACCTCAATAAACTTGTTGTAAAAATATCATACGGGAATTTTAATTTTTTATTGTCATGTTTTTTGGTAAATATCCAGGAGCGTGGATTAATAAGAAGGACAT
>NW_022599478.1:0-1267 GCF_009176505.1 Sitodiplosis mosellana | reverse complement strand
TTCAAATCTTTCGTTACTTTATCCGGCAAAATCATGCTTCGCAAATCGGACTTCAAAGACTCAATTTTTGCATTTATGATCTGTTCAATACCCGTCAAATTTGGGTCTGCATCCGAAGACATCGCGGGCGCTCCATTTTGATTTTCAGCATTTTTTGTACGTAAATCATTTAATTCAGTTTTGATGTTATCCAACTCATTTGATAAACGTAAAATTTCAGTATTTTGAGCAGAGATTTCGGTGGATTTTTCGTTGCTCTTTCTAATCTCTGTCTCCAGTTGGCTTTGAGTGACAGCATTATCGACGAAATGTTTTTGGCATGACATACAAGTGAGTGCAAAAGGCGACGAATGATGGAAAAAACGTTTATACCGCTTCATAACATTGTCAATTTTCTCTTTGTTTACTGAGCCGCTACTGTCAATCAAATCAAATGCACAGAATAATTCACGAGCAAATTCACACTTAGTCATACATTCAATGAAAATAGCATTTTTACAGAGAAAACATCTCAGGTATTCACCCTGAAATAATGAAACATCACACTTTTTTGTTTTGCAATCATGTCCAGTCTCCATCGTGATGTGTTTTTTCTTCCTCCTTGTTTACACTGTTGTATATACGTTATGTATCGTTGGTTATGTTTATTGTCTTATGTTATTTTTTATTATTATTATTATTCTGCACCATACAGCGTTTCTTCGCCAGAGGTGGTTTATTTGGTATAAATATTTGGTTATATATTTACAATATTTATAATGTATTCGTATTTTCAGTCTCTCCAAGTTCTATTTCTTCTAAAATAATCAGTTATTCTTTGCTTGACAGTGTTTGTGCTAACATTAAAATCAATTAAATAAGTTTTATATATTTTTGGAATAGTACTAGTATCACAATCATTCGTTTGATTTGGCTCTATGATATTAAAGTATTTATAAAATTCATTATATGTGATGAGCATGTAGTTAATTGGATCAAACCGACGCAGCGCCTTCTCTGCACTAACGCCAACTGCTGTTAGCAAGAGTCACTACGGTACAACGTACGTCAAATTCAAAAGCTTGTATATATATGTATACATGTGTCAGTTGCTTATTGAGCGATTTTCTGTTCTCCAGCTCTATTTTATTTCTTTTTTCACTAAATAGCGTAAATATTTGTCGCATAAAAATCAATCTTCTTATTTTTAAACGTAAAATCAAATTTTACAATAATACAATACAAGAGTACCCAGAAGGAATTTCACTGTTTTGAATAAATACGAACA
>NW_022599477.1:0-1013 GCF_009176505.1 Sitodiplosis mosellana | reverse complement strand
TAGATGGAAACATGTGAATATTGCACCTAAACCAATAGACTATATATTAGGGTGGATCGATTTGGCACCTCAAAAGAAGAAACTTTTGTTCTGGGACATATGCCGAAAAGTTGATTCCCACAGGGCCCACTCAATTTTTATCTGGTTCATTTTTTGATGATTTTTCCAGACTATTTGTTGAAATATCTCGAAAAATACCCACTTTTCTTGCATTCAAACTATGATATTTGGATTTATCGCGAAAAATTACATAAAAATAAGTCGGTTTGGAATCATTCCAATGCGATTTTGTCGCCTTCGTAGGTCAAAAATCGTCCAAGTATCCATTTTTTGGCTACTTTTCCGCAAAAACTCACCTCTGGACCCTCGAAAAACCTCAAATGCATGGCCAAAATTGACTTTATTTAGTCTAATTTTTGACGAGGAATTCAAATCTGATCAATAGATGCACATAAAATAGTGATTTGGTGGCTCTACAGGCTCGAATATACTCGGAAATGGCCAAAAAGTCGCCATTTTAAGCTACATATAGCTGAACTGCTCCAGTTTTATTCGAATTTGAAACGTCTGAAGAGCTATTTCTACTTGATTTTTGACGTAGAATTGATTTCCGGTTTCATTTGTATAGATTTATGTGATTTTTGTGTCGTAAACTGCGTCTATTTTAAGCAAAATGAGGAAATTACGCCCATGAGCTTCGGTTTAACAGTGATATTACCTCACTGAGCACACAATTTCTACCTTTGCTGCCTTTAAACTTCTAGTGTGATCCCTCACAAACATTTTGAGTGCCCATATGACCAGATCAAGTGATGTGTTCATATATTTCTGGGCTCATATTCGGTTGGTTCAATTTCAAATCTTGAAAAATCGACTTTTGTTCAAAAAAATTCCAAGTATCCACATTTCATGGTTGGTGTCTTGGTGGAAAGTTATTTTTTCTCAAAAATATGGGCAGTCTTCTCAGACAAAAACTCCAAAAAGTGATTTTTTAAGGTACTTGTCGAACAAAA
>NW_022599476.1:0-1820 GCF_009176505.1 Sitodiplosis mosellana | reverse complement strand
CGATCCATATGATGTGGAACGCAAAATTATCCACACGTGCACAGGTGGAATTGTAATTCCATCAATTGTTTGACATTTTTTTCTTGAAAAATGTGTGCGATAATATTTTGTGAGCTCTTATTAGAATTGTCTTTGTATGTGGATTGAATTATATCATTAATGTATTGCTGATGTGACCATACTTGAAAAGTATATAAGCAGATGCGCTCGATTCGTTTGTCAATCAAACAGTTCGTCAATTTCTTCAATTGACACGTTTACAGTACTCTTTTGATAGTTCGAAGCTGGAAAAATGCTGGGTCAAAGATCTTTCACACTGCTGCTCGTTGCCTTGGTGGTATTGGAGGTGAGACGACAATTTTAGTCTGAAATTTGTAATTTTAATGTTGTTCGGGATTTTTTTCACTTGTAAATTTTGGGTCGAATCTTTTACATTTGATTCTTTTTGTGGACAATTTGTGATAATTTTTTCGAAACTCATTTCATTAATGAAAAATTTTCCATTTCAAAGGTTTTCAATTGAAAAAAATCTTCCACTACAAAAATAATGTCCATCGGAAACTTTTACTCGAATAAAAAACAGTTGAAAACCATTACAATCTCATCCATTGTTCCATTCCAATTTAATCACTTTGTTTCATTTCCACAGTTCCTGATCGTGGATGTGAGTGGAGCACCATCTGGGGGAAACGGTAAGATTGAAGCTCCATTTCTTTATCAAGTTTCATTCACACAGCACACTGCGTCACTGTACGCAACCTTTTTTTTCGATTCACTTCACTGATCTTCTATTTTTTCAACTTTTAGTAAACGAAAAAGACATAAATGGAGAGACAGCTCTGCATAGAGCTGCTGTGACTGGTAATTTCGAGTATTTATGTTTTAAAAAAATGTTTTGTTCAATCTACTTCATTGTTCTGCATTATTTTTCAGGTAATGTGAAGGAAGCTCAAAAACTTATCGACAATGGAGCCGAAGTTAATATTGAAAATTATTCGGAGGAGACACCTCTTCATTATGCCGCTTTCCATGGTAATGTTGAATATTGATTTTCATTGAATAAAAGATTGATTTGATCTCTTTTTCCATCGATCTGTGTTATTTCTCAGGTCACAAGAATGTTGCTGAACTTCTCATCCGTAAAGGAGCCATTATTGATAGTAAAAATAATCTACATGCGACACCTCTTCATTCAGCTGCTTCCAATGGTAACTTTGAATACTTCTCATGAAATCTCGTGACACCATTCCTGAGCACAGCAATCGTGTAATGTGTAACCTATGTGTACTATCCATTCCTTTAATTTCCGACTTTTTGACATTTGGAATAAATGCTGAAAAACAAGCACAATTCTGCCAACCAAAAAACTTTCATAACAAATACATAACATTCGCATACACAAGGCACACGAACAGTGAACACAGAACGGAATGTTGGCACATTGTGGCCTACACCTTAAAAATGCTGTCTACGAGATTTTATGAGTTGTTTTCACTAAATAAAAGATTGATTTGATCTTATTCATCGGTCAAAATTATTTTTCAGGTCATAAGAATGTCGCTGAACTTCTACTCAGTAAAGGAGCTAATCATGAAATGGAAGATCATTATAATAATACACTCCTTCATTTAGCTGCTTTGAATGGTAATAGTTGGATACTTGTCTTTACTAAAATAAGATTGATTTGATCTTTTTCATCCATCTAAATTATTTTTCAGGTCGCAAGAATGTTGCCGAATTTCTCATTAGTAAAGGAGCCAATGTTAATAGTGGAAATAATGTGAAAGAGACACCTCTTCATTTAGCTGCTGAGAATGGTA
>NW_022599475.1:0-2706 GCF_009176505.1 Sitodiplosis mosellana | reverse complement strand
CAAATGTCAAAACTGACATTTCATTCAATTGGTTTATTTCTTTTGTACAGTAAAACCTGTCAATAACGGAATCCCATGGGGAAATTTTTTTTTCCACTATTGACACGATTTCCACTATTCACAGTTTCCGTTATTGGCAGGTTTTTGAGTCGATCCAAACATGATTTTCCATTATTGGGGGTAAAAATAAAGAAAAAAAGCAATGCATACATTTTTATGCGCGTTTAATGATCAAATCAAGTGATATTATAAGCGTGAAAAGGAAATACTGAAATAAAGGTATTTTTTAATAAATGATTGTAGGAAAAAACTGAAATTGAAAAAAAAACAGTGGATGACAAAAATTATGGTTTAAAATAATCGGTAATTGAAGATTGTTTCGTTTTGTTTGCAATCAAATCATCTTGTACTAAATTAATGGATTCTACTATTTTATCGATTAAAAACGTATTTTCCTTTGCGTGCGCAAAAAGTCGGAGTTCTTTGAGCATGTCCAATGCTTCGTCGTGTTTGATTGTTGATGCACTGCTAGCTTCATTTTGTTCCGAGTTCTCATCTTCACATTCGTCTTCGTTTTCGCTTTCGTCGTCTCGATTTTCATTGTTTGGAGTGTTGAACTCGGTATCACTTTCAGTAATCACTTCATCGTCAATGTGTGCGAATTCTTCTGGCGATAGATCATCAAAACCAGCTTGTTCCATCAAAGCGCGCAGTTCAGATAAAGGAATATTATCTTCGTCAGTATCGTCGATATGTTCTTACTGAAAGCCGGCTTTGCGAAAACAGTTTGGAACCACTTTATCATTTAAACTTTCGATTGCTTCCTTCAACCAAAAAATCGCATCGAGAAATGTTATGCCTTTTACTAAATCCGATACGTTTCTCGCAGTGTCCATTTGGCAAATCAATCGCTTTAGAACTCGTTTTCGGTAATGTACTTTTATTGCATTGATGATTCCTTGATCAAGTGGCTGAGTTTGGCTTGTCGTATTGGGTGGCAAAAAAATCAACTGAACATTCGACAATTTCAAATTCGGGTGACTCGATGCGTTGTCCAAAAACAATAAAAAATTTCGTTTTTGAATCATCATTTTCTTGTTCAATTGTATCAAAAACTCTTCCATAATCGATCCAGTCATCCACGCTTTTTTGTTAGCATACCACGAAACCGGTAAATGGTGCTTCTTTACGCCCTTAAAACATCTCGGATTTTGAGATTTACCAATGACTAGCGGCTTCTCGAATTTGCCATCAGCGAAACAGCACAATAAAATAGACAACCTATCCTTTGAATGTTTGCCACCGTAACACTTTTCACCCTTTTTGTGCAATGTTTTCTTTGGTATCGCTCGGAAAAACAACGCAGTTTCATCGCAATTCGCAATGTCTTCGATTTTATATCCAGCAATCATCTCTGGTAATTTCTCCAAAAAGTCATTGACTGGTTGTTGTTGTACATCCTTTGATTCGCCACAAACGGAGGAAAATGTTAACTTGTGCCTGCTCTTGAACGCCTCAAGCCATCCGTTGGAGGCCTTGAAATCGTGTTCACCAATTTCGATTGCAATTTCTTTTGCTTTCACTTGAATTACCGCACCGGAGACTGGCAAATTTTTGGCCAATGCTTGTGTGAACCAATTGTATGTCAATTCATTGATTGTTTCAAACTTTGAACTGCGCATCTTCATCTTCGCATCAACATTTTGCGATGAAAGGTATTCATCGATTATTTCCTTTTTGCCTTTAATAATCTGGTACACAACCGACTTGCCACATTTGTATTTTTCTTTCAAAATTTCGATTTCAATTTTTGCTTCATGATCTTTTATCAGTTGGTACTTTTGTTTTAATGTGAGCCGCGAACGTTGAATAGGTTTATTATCGCCTTTTTTACGATACATTTTGAAGAACGAAAGAAATATGTGAGAGTTATGACTTTTAGAATTAAAGAAGTTCTAATTGTTGGATCGGAGGGTTTTTCGCTTGGGTGCAATTGACGAACTGAACAATAAAATCAAATTTATTGATTGAGTATGGCATGAATATCAAATGTATGGCAAAACTGTCGCATACATAGAGTCGGTGAATAATTCATAGCTATCGAGTCAGCATAAAACTGAATTTCGATTTCTTAGAATTTTTGATTACACAATGCTGTCCAAACAATCGAGCAGTCTAAACAATGACTCAAAATGAGAAAGTAAACGATACATATTTTTTTGCACTGCCAAATTAGCAGCGATAAATTCTGCGTTCACGAAACGAAACAATGATTTTCAACATACTGTAAATGTACTGAATTGCACGCGGCAATCGAGTGGTTATGTTTTTATTGGGAGCGTCGAAAAACTATTTGCTTGAATAACTAAGCAAAGATTTTGGCGGACAAAAGTATAAGATGATACTGAAATCAATGTAATGTACATTGAATTGCAGGTTTTTAATGATGATCATTGGTTTTGATATAAGAAAAAACATGTTTTTAAATAAAAAAAAACGAAAAAAAATTTTTTGTCAAGAAATTTTTTTCCACTATTCGCGGTGAGTGTTTTCCGTTATTAACAGGTCAATTTGTATGGAAGAGCTCAATGGCCAAAATTTTTTTCCACTATTGACACGATTTCCACTATTTCCAGGTTCCGTTATTGACAGGTTTTACTGTATCTCTCCCCCTATGTTTATTACACATTATGTGTGTATATATAT
>NW_022599474.1:0-3186 GCF_009176505.1 Sitodiplosis mosellana | reverse complement strand
TACTACTGACACACAAGAAAGTAAAAACATCGTTCGAATTGATTTGCACCAAGTGAAATATAAAACAAATTCATATATATGATTCATGGTAAAAAAAAAAAAATTTGGGCAGTACTCATTTTCACTTATTTTACTCTCTGTAGTGTATGTAATATAATATGTGTATGTACTACTAGTACAAATGAAAAAATTCCGAAATATCGGCAGGTTTTTTCCGTCTTTTTTCAAAAATGGATGATTTTTTCGCATGAAAATCGCACTTTGGGTCGCTACCCCACATGAAATTTCCCGCCCGATCGAATGGGACTGGTCTGAAATTTCCCCACTTTCCTGATTTCCCACAGTAGCGCTTTTCCGAGAGTTTTCCAACCAAAAAATGCGTATTACAAACTAGTACATGCACCATGCAAAATCGCTATGCAAATACATAGCGAATGAAACGCACTGTATCGCATAGTAGCTCAACTATGCGCAGTTATTTTGTGCGTAGTGGTTCAACTTAATTTTTCTCCGTGATTTTTTCGTATTCTAAATGTATATAAAGAAATCTATCTTCGTTCTCCCATGTATTTGTCTCAATCTCTCAAGATTGTCAGATATGTCTCAATTTGCTCATTCAATTGCAATGTAATTTTCGTTATTTACCTGCAACACTCATGTTTGAAGTCCCACTTATAAGGTTGAAATGAGGAGCGTCACTAGATACTTCACATTTGTAAACTCCAGACGTCTGTGGTTGTAATTGCTCTAATTTAACACTACATTGAGTGTCGTCACAATTGAACGATTGATCGGCTAGTTTAATACCATCGACAGTGAAATTCATATATTTAGGGATCATTTCCGGCGTATATCTGTCATATAAATAAAAAAATATTGTTTTAGGAGTAAAAAATTTGAGTTGACTGGATTTCAATAAAAATTGAGTCGATTCATGAACAAGGACTTCGCATTGCACATGTTCTTATTATTCAGCAAGAATTGCATATCTATACACTGAGAAAAACTTTTCTGAAAAGATCACAGATGGCGTTTGTAAATGGTTAGTTTCCAAACTTGTTTATATGAAGGTTGCGAATTGTCCAACTTTTTCGGTAATATCGTATTGCAGAAAAATTTTGACAATTTGAGAAGAAACAGATTGAGAAGATCTTCCCATGCGATTTTAAGATCCTGGGAGGGAGAAATGACCCCCAAGCGTCCCTGATCTTCAGAGAAACTTCCGATCGGCTATCCAATGGCATCAATAGTTTTTTCAATTTACACTGTCAACACTTTTCAACATTTTTGTGTTGGTATTTCTGGTAATATACGGAATTCACGGTAATCCGTGAATTTCATAGTATATTGCCGGATCTCCGTTAGAATACATACACACACAGCACGTGTGCGTTGACGGAGATCCAGTAATATAGTATGAAATTCACGGATTACCGTGAATTCCGTATATTACCAGAAATACCAACACAAAAATGTTGAAAAGTTTTGACAGTGTACCTTCAATTTTGGTCAAAAATGACGTTTTGTCGAAATTTGACCTAAATGGGGTTATTTCAACCCCTGGGGCTGCTCCGCCCTCCACCCCACATATTTTCGAATCTTATTCCGATGCCGATTCCAATGCACCAAACAGATTTTGGATTGCTCTCAATTTCAAACATCAGCATTCATGATAAATCACGGACTATCTACACTTAGTTTCAGGATATTTGAATGATTTAATATATGAATGTCCGAGAATGAAAACGCAACTTCTATTCACAACACATATAAGTGAAACAAAAATAAAAAATTTATTGAAATGAAACAACAAAATCGAATTTTTTCAAAGTGTAACAACAAAAAAGATTTTTTTAAAGTGTAACATCGGTATGTTGTTACACTTACTACATACCGATGTTACAATTTAAAAAAATCTTTTTTGTTGTTACACTTTGAAAAAATTCGATTTTGTTGTTTCATTTCAATAAATTTTTTATTTTTGTTTCACTTATATGTGTTGTGAATAGAAGTTGCGTTTTCATTCTCGGACATTCATATATAACCCGTATAACAAAGAAAATATAACAAAGAAGCAATATGCGAAAGAACGTAACATGAAAAAGTAGATTCTCAAGAACGCAACATGAATTTGCGCCACACTGAAGCGCGTCATAAGAATACTGAAGCAACCGCAGCTCATGTTACATACATTTATGTCGACGAGAGATTCATGTTGCATTTTAACGAAATAATTTTTCATGTTCGATTCTTGGTATAACAGATCTGTATTCCCATTTTTATGCTCAGCGACACATATACAGTATCGGACAAAATTGAGAGCACCCTTGGCAAAAAAAATGTACCGACGATTATTTCATGAACCTAATTCGTTTTTTTCATTGAAAGATTTATCCTATTTATTGCAGAATAATGTAAACTAAAAGATTCTAGAAGAATTCTTGTGAATATTTTTGAATTTCGGGATTTTTTTTCCAAAAATGTATAACAATGTCCATTTTGCACTGGACAAAATTGTGAGCACGGTTGGTTACATATTTTCATAAACGGAAAAACCGCGCTGACATTTGAAAACTACAAGCACAGCTTGTGAAGATTCGAAATGCTGCATATTTTTTTCTCCATCGAATCATTCTGTCGATATTTTCCATTTGTCATCCCCATTTGAATATTTCGCATGGACAATTTCGTATCAGGGGACTTATGGCCACAAAAAGTGGTTTTGCAGGAATGATATATTAATCAAAGTTGTAGCTCGTGATGAGAGAAAAAACTTTTCTCTATTAATCGTCTCCAAAAAATAACATCTTATGCGTCAAAAGTCCTCTAATACTGAATGGCCCATGTATGTTGAAAAAAAATTCATAATGTGGTACTTCAGCTTTTATCTTTTAAGGCAGTTGATTATTAGGGTTAATATGTTCAGCACAGTTGTAGCTCTTGATGAGTAGAATAAATTTGACCAAGACACAAATGCAAAATAATTTACCATTTCTGAATTCTAACCTCAAATGAAGCTGTGAGAATGAAAATGGCAATACAGGAATAAACATTCTGAAACGAAACATAAAACAGCAAACACGCAAAAATGAATCATGAATGTTTGAGCAGCAGCAGTGAACCACGAGATGAATATTCAAATCTTGGCAAATTTGCCGAAATGTCTTCGGGTAGGGCGATTTCAAT
>NW_022599473.1:0-1372 GCF_009176505.1 Sitodiplosis mosellana | reverse complement strand
CATATGAAAAACCACACAAGTGTTGACAGTGCAAACTCACGATTTTTTCGAAATATTTCTTTGGAAAACAAATCGTGGATGAAGCCTAGGCTTTGCAGAGCCCGAATACCAACAATAAAAGAAAATAAATGAATATAATTCCCAAACAAATAATGTATATAAAATACATGGCGTTTCCAATCTCACCACTGTTCACCACAATCAGTCAAAGCATTAATATGAATGACGCATGGCAAAGTGACTTTGACAGCACACGCATATGAATTGTTGTCATGTTTACAGTCGGAAATGTCAATGCAAAATCTCCAGTATCCAGGTTCAGTCTACTTTATTGAAATTATTGATTTCATTAAAACGATCATTTTGACAATCGTATTGTACAGTTTTCACTGGATGGCAGCACTTATTTAGTTCTAAAACGTTCAATTGACAGTTTACTGTGCGACATGGAGAAAAAGTGGCAACACACGCTCGGACTCACCATAGTGAGTGTGAGTGTGTCCGTGAGCTAAAAGTTTGTCGTTGTCACACAGATTTACACTGATAGGGTTACATAGCATCGTTCAATTTTGCAACCGCATGTTTAGTCACAACATTCCGGAACATTCGTTCCATAGCCGTCAACCGAATCACAAGCAAATTGTTCACGCGCATATAGTTTAGTTAGTAGCCATTTTGCAGTTCATGGAATAAAAAGTACAGTCACGCTGGCATCAATTTTCATAGTCATTTTTCGGAAACCAATTCGTTCATAGTTAGTGTAATTTCCATACATTTCATCAGAAAATAGGAGACGCACAACCTCTCATTGATTGTGCTTGGTGGAATACCTGATCGATCTGTATTGCGAAATTATAATCCGTTTTCCGTGCATTGCATCAAGGAATAATAACCGCACAACTCTCACTGATTGTGCTAGGCGAAAGTACTTGATCAAGTTGCATTGTCAAATATCATAGTTCGCCATACATTGTATCAAGGAATACTAGCCGCACAACTCTCACTAATTGTGTTGGGCGAAAGTACTTGCTCAATTTGTATTTGAACCTCATTACACGGCATTTCATCAGAGAATATTATTATTATTATTCTGCACCGTACAGCGTTTCTTCGCCAGAGGTGGTTTATTTAGTATAAATATAATTTTATATTTAATATATTTACAATTTGATATTTTAAATATTTCATTTTACTCTCTCCAAATTCTGCTTCTTTTAAAATATTCGGTAACTTTATGTTTGACAGTATTTGTATTTGTGTTAAAATCAATCAAATAAATATCACAATTTGGAATCGTAGTAACATTGCATTCATTAGGTAGATTGGGCGGTTTGATAGGAACAAAATATTTATAAAATTCATTGTATGTCAT
>NW_022599472.1:0-7966 GCF_009176505.1 Sitodiplosis mosellana | reverse complement strand
TCGTCCGCCTTAATCCACTTGACTCCCGACTGATTAAAATCACCACATACAATTACCGTGTCATTATCATCATATTTAACTTTCGTCACTGTCTCGGCAAATTCTGAAAATTTCTCTGTCTCATGCACAGAACGAATGTAAACAGCAAAAATGTAAATATTGCACTTCGTTAGCTTTACTTTAACACAAACATATTCAAGTCTGCTATTTTCCGTCAAAATTATCTTTTCACTGTGAAATTTTGAGTCTATCGCTACTAAAACTCCACCTCCGTCACTTCTTTCACTGGTCAAAACTGTACGATCACCGCGATACACATTGTACAGTAGAACCTCGATTATCCGTCCTCCTATTATCCGTCACCTCCGTTAACCGTCACACCATTTCAAGGTGGAAAAGTTTTTTTTTCAGTTCATTTTTTAGTTTTTTTCACTTGAACATACGAATAAAGTTGCCAACTAACTTTCATAATCAAAATCAATTGTGTGCCCCTTGTACATTCGCACGATAAGATTTGAAATCAGAGGCTTTGCGTTTTCGGTACACTTCTCGTATACACAAGATTGTCCAATATTTTGGACAATGCACCAAATCTGTTTTCATATCTATTATATATTTTTTACATCACCTTGTTTTTCATCATAAACTTATTAGAAAGTATGGAAATTTTGATTATTTTGTTTTATTTATATGAAAGTCTCGATTATCCGTCTTTTTCGATTATCCGTCAATGCGCTGGTCCGGTGCCTGACGGATAATCGAGGTTCTACTGTATTTTCTAATAAAATGCTCTATGTTTGTAATGCTCTCTGTGAGCCAAGTCTCGAAAAATGCTATTATGTGAAATGGGCACGATTCTGTCCAAAGCGTTAGACACAAATTCATACTCAACAAACACTCGGCGATACTAGAATCTACTCGGTGACATTTGGTTCAGTGTAATGTGTAGTATACACAGAGAACTGTCAAAGTCAACTGAGTGTTTTGAGTAGTTTCGAGTTTACATTGAAAATGCATGGATGTACTCGGAACTACTCGGTGCAAAATGAGACAAATTCGTCAAAACTTGTACGTTAGAAAACTGTGTCTACCCCCTTGATTCAGTCGCTAAACGTACCGCATCAACTTTATCACGAATGGAATGAGCGTTTTGAATGAACATATATAAATCAGTTGGAATGGAAACTTCACTTAAACTTGCGCCTCTTTCTCGGTTTCCATCAACTCCACTGAAAGTGACCGGTTTTTTTCACTCAATTTCGGAGATTCATTCAATTTCGGGAAGAAATCACCAAGCGTTTTGTTTTTCAAAAACTCGCGCACCATCACTTGCTCTGGCCACATATCAGCATCAATCAATGATTCAAAGTCTTCTTCACTTGATTCAATTTTGAACGACACGAATTTCAGTGTGCTCAACTCACGGTCTTTTTTCACTAATTTGTGGACATTAAACTTTGACTTATCGCTGATCGATGTATTGTTGACAATGTAGTCGGCAATTTCTTCGGTTGTTGTTTCTGGATTGAGTCGAGAAACCCAAACTGCCATTGCAAAACTTGGTTTTTCAGGCCGTTTCGGTTTTGCTACCACTGATAGGCCGATTGATTGCTTCTTGCCAATTTTTGCAGTCGGTTTGTTTTCATTCATTTTCATTTGCGGAGCAATATCGAAGCGTTTGCGCTTTGCAGAAGTGACTGGAGTCGACACATTCTAACGCAGTACATTTGCAAACGAAGCTGACGGTTTGTTTGTATTTGGTTTCGGTTGATTCGATCTCGGTGTGAAGACGCGGTTATGTGCGGTTGGTTGTTTTGCATTTGCATTGGCATTTGTTGTTTCGGTTTGTTTGCGGATAATTTCGGTTTTGTTGTCAATGGCATCCAATTTCTTTCCATTTGCATCGATCACACTTTTGAGCAAGTTGACTTCATGCATTATCGAGTTGATTGTCACTTTTTTCGGTGTGGATTTGGAGCCAACAGAGACATTCAAGTCCGATGCAACATCTGACTTTTCATTCACGCATTTGTTGCACAAAATCAAAATGTTCGGAAAATTAATTTGACTGACTTTCACATTAATCCGATGCAAGGCAGATGTACCATTTGCTTACATTGCGAGCATTTTGCGGTTAATTCGGGTTTGGTGTTCGTCGGTGGACAATCGTCCCGCGTACATTGTTTATGTGTTGACATATCGCTATGCGATGTCATACACCGGAATCACAGTGGAAAAATGTTCACAGTTCAATCACAGATTATTTCACGAGACACAATAAATAACATTAAACTTCATATGATTTGAACGTAGACAATGTTTATTTCCACTGATACAAATAATTTTTTAACTAAATCACCATAAAAATAACAAAAACAGTCAAATAAACAATAAATATACAGAGAGCACGAAAAAAACGCAACCTGTCACAGACAGTGCTGCCAACAAACTATATATATCAAAGGGATATTGCAACTTTTTTGACCGGAAAAAACGCCATCTTACGTCGTGCCCGTAAATTATTTTACTGTACATTTAGATGGTAGAGCTTGAACAAAAATTCGACACTATGCCATAAACTTGGAAAGAGCTTGATAAACTTGATGAAATATATACATATATTTTATGGTCGTTGCAATACCCCCATGATATATATCAATCAGAATAACAATCAGTTGCACGCAAAAGAGACATTTCAAAAGTTTACACGCAAACGGAACATTTTATTTTGTCGCATTTTGAATTTTACAGCCGTGATTACAACAACAATATACTTCTCTCTTGCGTGCAACCTTTTGAAATGTCTCTTTTGCGTGCAACTGATTTTCATCCCGCTTTTGCGAAAAACCTGGTAGCGTCAGTCTTTTATTCTCACGCGTTCATTTGATCTTTTTCAACCATCTAAATTATTTTTTAGGTCAGAGGAGTGTCGCTGAACTACTCATCCGTAAAGGGGCCAATACTGGTATTAAAAATAATGCGAATCTTACACCTTATCGAGTAGCCGTTAACAATGGTAAAGCTGACTAAATAAGATATCGCTTTGATCTTTTCCATTGATCTGTATTATTTTTAGGTAGCAATAAGGTCGCCAAACTTTTTATCGGTAAAGGAAACAAAATTAATATTGCAGAGCAATTGGAATAGATTCAATTGCCTACTAACAATGGTAATGTTACATTTTTTTCACAAAATAAGAAATTGGTTTGATCTTTTTGATCGATGTGTATTTTTCAGATGACGAATAGCTGAATAATCGGATGATTTTTTTCGATTCCCTTTTTCGATTGTAGTGTAGAATTTATTTCAAAACATTTTTTTGTCAATCTATGACCATACCAACCAATATTGTTGCTTTGTTGGACCATCGATTAATATTCAGTCAAAAAACAGCTCAAGTTATTTGACTTTTTAATTGCTTACGGTATAGGTATTGCTATGGAGTAGAATTTTTTTCGATTTTTTTCTACCTTAACGTGCATCCGTGCTAAATTTGAACACGATTTGTTTGAGTCATATGCCGTAGGCAAAATCCAAGAACGAAAATAAATTATACTTATGATAAAAAATAATCTAAATTTCAATCTGGTTTGAACAATGTTGGTTGCTCTTGTTCACTTCCAAGTGAAAGAAGAATTTGGTTCACTCTAGAGTATAGAGTCTACGCGGATGGGTTTAATTTTTCTTGATACAACGTCAGAAAATTCTTTTTCTTGATTATAATCCACTGAAGATTTATGCACGTAAAGTGATAATTGCATGCAAAATCCCACTTCATATATATAGAGCACCAACTTCACCCCATTTCATTTTCTAGCCAATATGTGTACAAATTTGGAGACACTTAATTGTTGGTCTTCTCAAACTATACAACTTTGCAAAAGACAATTATCGTTAATCAGTTGAAATAAATGAATTATTAGAAGATTTGCCCACTGCTTGAACACCTACTCTATCTTACTCACACAAATACAAATACTTTTTCCAGCCTCTCTGATCGTCTGTACAAATAGATAGGAAACGTCAAACAAGAACAATAAAACGGCACCTGGCGACTGGTTGGAGAAATAGAGAATCATGAACATAGTTTGCTGTAACAAGTATGCGTCTGTGTTAGTTCAAACGTTGAAAGTATGACACATTGCACTTAGTCCCCAGGTGCCGCTGTATTGTTTACTATTTTCATGATCAGAAAGGTTGACTATTTCCAATATAAAGTCTGTGAAACATACAATACTCTCAATGTCACCCATAGATATAGGTTATGTTGGTGTAAAATGCGACAGTGACAGAATTTTTGTTTTTGTTTTATGTATCCCAGATTTTAGGTATTTATTTTCGTGTGTACATTCATTGAAATTAAAAAATAGTTAAGCAGCTGTCTCTTTCTCTATGGAAAGTGTTATCAAGTACGGCTATGGTTTCGTATGAGATTCGCTTGAGATTTTTTTGGGAATGCGTAGATTTGTGTCAATGCCAGCGTTTTTACTTTATTCAGTGATGAAAAGTAAATACGATACCGTATATTCTTGCATTGACTAACACTGTAGCTTCTGCAATTGTTCATGAACAAACCAACGCAACCATGGTACGTAGGCCTGGATGTAACGCAAAGGCATGAGTCATATCGTTTGATCATTCAGCGTGTAAGTGATGGTTGAAACGGAATGTGTTCTATGCATACCGCAAAGATGTAAACATATCCATATTCAGATAGCTTTGTCAATTGTACACCACTCAACGTTTCAATGGTGAAAAATATTTACTTTTTGAATATTTACATTGAATTTGCAGTTAAATGTTCATGATCCAATTGGATTATTTTTCAAACCATAGTGAAGGTAGTGAAGGACTGAATGTAAACATCTAGCATTTTCGATGCGATCCATATGATGTGGAACGCAGAATTATCCACACGTGCACAGGCGGAATTGTAATTCCATCAATTGTTTGAAATTGTTTTCTTGAAAAATGTGTGCGATAATATTTTGTGAGCTCTAATTGGAATGGTCTTTGTATATGGATTGAATTATACCATTAATGTATTGCTGATGTGACCATACTTGAAAAGTATATAAGCAGATGCGTTCGATTCGTTTGTCAATCAAACAGTTCGTCAATTTTCTTCAATTGACACGTTTACAGTACACTTTTATAGTTCGAAGCTGGAAAAACGCTGCGTCAAAGATCTTTCACACTGCTGCTCGTTGCCTTGGTGGCATTGGAGGTGAGACAACAATTTTGGTCTGAAATTTGTAATTTTAATGTTGTTCGGAATTTTTTTCACTTGTAAATTTTGGACCGATTGTGGACAATTTGTCATAATTTTTCCGAAACTCATTTCATTAATGAAAAATTTTCCATTTCAAAGTTTTTCAATTAAAAAAAATCTTCCACTACAAAAATAATGTCCATCGGAAATTTTTACTCGAATGAAAAACAGTTGAAAACCATTACAATCTCATCCATTGTTCCATTCCAATTTAATCACTTTGTTTCATTTCCACAGTTCCTGATCGTTCATGCGAGTGGAGCACCATCTCGGGGAAACGGTAAGATTGAAGCTCCATTTCTTTATCAAGTTTCATTCACACAGCACACTGCGTCACTGTACGCAACATTTTTTTTCGATTCACTTCACTGATCTTCTAATTTTTCAACTTTTAGTAAACGAAAAAGTCTTAAATGGAGAGACAGCTCTGCATAGAGCTGCTGTGACTGGTAATTTGGAGTATTTATGTTTTTTTTAAAAATGTTTTGTTCAATCTACTTCATTGGTCTGCATTATTTTTCAGGTAATGTGAAGGAAGCTCAAAAACTCATCGATCAAGGAGCCGAAGTTAATATTGAAAGTGTTTTGAACGAAACACCCCTTCATTATGCCGCTTCCAATGGTAATGTTGAATATTGATTTTCATTGAATAAAAGATTGATTTGATCTCTTTTTCCATCGATCTGTGTTATTTCTCAGGTCACAAGAATGTTGCTGAACTTCTACTCAGTAAAGGAGCCAATGTTAATAGTGAAAATGATATGAAAGAGACACCTCTTCATTTAGCTGCTCAGAATGGTAATAGTTGGATACTTGTCTTTACCAAAAGAAGAATGATTTGATCTTTTTCATCCATTTAAATTATTTTTTAGGTCATAGGAGTGTCGCTGAATTTCTCATCCGTAAAGGAGCCAATACTTGTATTAAAAATAATGCGAATCTTACACCTCTTCAAGTAGCTGTTAACAATGGTAAAGCTGACTAAATAAGCTATCGCTTTGATCTTTTCCATTGATCTGTATTATTTTTAGGTAGCAATAAGGTCGCCAAACTTTTTATCGGTAAAGGAAACAAAATTAATATTGCAGAGCAATTGGAATAGATTCAATTGCCTACTAACAATGGTAATGTTGCATATTTTTTTCACAAAATAAGAAATTGGTTTGATCTTTTTGATCGATGTGTATTTTTCAGATGACGAATAGCTGAACCAATTTAGCTGAATAATCGGATGATTACCTTCGATTCCCCTTTTCGATTGTAGTGCAGAATTAATTTCAAAAGAATTTTTTGTCCATCTATGACCATACCAACCAATATTGTTGCTTTGTTCGACCATCGATAATTATCTGTCAAAAACAGCTCAAGTTATTTGTCTTTTTAATTGCTTACGGTATAGGTATAGGTATTGGTATGGAGTAGTATTTTTTTTTAATTTTTGTGACCTTAACGTGCATCCGGGCTAAATTTGAACGCGATTTGTATGCCGTAGGCAAAACCCAAGAACGAAAATATATTATACAGAATAAATGATAAAAAATAATTTAAATTTCAATCTGGTTTGAACAGTGTTGGTTGCTCTTGTTCACTTTCAAGTGAAGGAAGAATTTGGCTCAGTCTAGAGTATAGAGTCTACGCGGATGGGTTCGATTTTTCTTGATACAGCGTCAGACAATTCTTTTTCTTGATTATAATGCATACAAAATCCCACTTCATATATATAGAGCACCAACTTCACCCCATTTCATTTTCTAAACAATATGTGTACAAATTTGGAGACACTAAATTGTTGGTCTTCTCAAACTATACAACTTTGCAAAAGACAATTATCGTTAATCAGTAAATGAATTATTAGAAGATTTGCCCACTGCTTGAACACCTACTCTATCTTACTCACACAAATACAAATACTTTTTCCAGCCTCTCTGATCGTCTGTACAAATAGATAGGAAACGTCAAACAAGAACAATAAAGCGGCACCTGGCGACTGGTTGGAGAAATAGAGAATCATGCACATAGTTTGCTGTACAAGTATGCGTCTGTGTTAGTTCAAACGTTGAAAGTATGACACATTGCACTTAGTCCCCAGGTGCCGCTGTATTGTTTACTATTTTCATGATCAGAAAGGTTGACTTTTTCCAATATAAAGTCTGTGAAACATACAATACTCTCAATGTCACCCATAGATAAAGGTTGTGTTGGTGTAAAATGCGACAGTGGCAGAATTTTTGTTTTTGTTTTATGTATCCCAGATTTTAGGTTCTTATTTTCGTGTGTACATTCATTGAAATTAAAAAATAGTTGAGAAGCTGTCTCTTTCTCTATGGAAAGTGTTATCAAGTACGGCTATGGTTTCGTATGGGATTCGCTTAAGAATTTTTTTAGGAATGCGTAGATTTGTGTCAATGCCAGCGTTTTTACTTTATTCAGTGATGAAAAGTAAATACGATACCGTATATTCTTGCATTGACTAACACTGTAACTATTGCAATTGTTCATGAACAAGCCAACGCAACCATGGTACGTAGGCCTGAATGTAAGGCAAAGGTATATCGTTTGATCATTCAACATGTAAGTGATGGTTGAAACGGAATGTGTTCTATGCATACCGCGAAGATGTAAACATATCCAAATTCAGATAGCTTTATCAATTGTACACCACTCAACGTTTCAATGGTGAAAAATATTTACTTT
>NW_022599471.1:0-2220 GCF_009176505.1 Sitodiplosis mosellana | reverse complement strand
GGAAAGTTTGCTTAGGGGAACACTTATTTTGGTAATAAATTTCCAAAATTTGGAGACGTTGAGGCAGACTTAAGTGGCTCATGTTGAATTTGCACAAGTTTACTGAACATAAAAAAACCAAAATGGCGGACCATATATCAGTCCTTCTGTCAGATATCCCTATTGAAAGAATGTATGCAGTTAAAAAAACACCCTTTACATGTATACACACGCCAAATTCGCGTTTGTACACATACACAAAGAAAACGTTCTTAGTAGTTATTTTTGGTTTGTGTATTCATTCTGCTTTGACAGCACTGACACTTCTCGTATTCATTTCGCTGTTATACGTCGCATTTGGAAATAGTTCTTGATATTTGTTGAGCACGCGTACACGTTTCTTAACAATAGATGAGATAAATTCAGCTATTGAAATGAATCAAGAATATGACGATGATAATGAAGAGAATGAAGCTGATTTCGCAAACACGGAAGAGGTACCCGTTGATGCAGGTGATGCAGATGAAGAGGATGGGTTGGAACTAGAAAAAGATCAGCCGGAAGCTGAATTATTAATGATTCTCAATAAACCTGAAATAACATTAACTCAGTGAATTTTCAACGATTTTTCAACATTTTTTTGAAAAAATACGAAAATACCGAAAAGTTCAGTTTTTCCTTCATAAAAACCCAAAAAAAATACGAAAATTTTTTGATTTGTACCGTTGTTATTTGTAGAGAAAAGTTCAAAGTTGCTAAATAAACGAAAAAAATGAGATTTGAAAATTTTTCATATTTTTATCGATTTTTGAAGTTGGGGTCAATCTGACCCCACATGGCCTACGAAGGACGAAAACAACATGGCCTTCCACGGATTAATATCTAATACACACATATATATTTTTTAAACATTTTTTAAGAATTTTTTTTAAATTTTTTTATTATTTTTTAAAAAAAAATTTAAAGTAAGGAAAAAGTGAAATCTCAAAATATAAATCAGTTCAAAATTCAAGCGAGAGGAGGCTACCTTGCTGGTTAAGGCATTTGTTCAATAATTTATTCAGACATCCGTTGCAAATAGTTCTAGATTCTCTCTATTAGTCTGATACGTATGGGTACCCTCGTCTACCGGATTTTCTCTACACTGAACAATCCAATACCAAAATACCATCGCGAACAAAATTGCAAGATAACCGGTAAAAACAGTAAGTGAAATCGAAACAAAAACGTCTAACCAAGATCTCCCCCCCCCCCAATTGCTCGGTCAAAAGTGATTTTCGTGACCACGAACCAAATTCTTTGTCCGCCTGTGTAGAAGTCATCAATTTATAGGGTACCCTTTTAGAATTGCGATTAAACTCGAAAAACGTCGACTTAATAGAACAATCATCTAATATTATTTTGGTTGACTTATTCAGATATAACGGTATGTCACTCTTACCACAGTCTATAAAAACAATGGTTGGATAAAATACACTCAAATAAATTGTCTTAAAAATCTGCGTAGCAAAATTGCCTGCCAAAAATTCTTTAAAACATTCCCTGTAACAGTAACATTTCTGAAGCTAATATACTCTTCATCAGCAGGGCAACCAAAAATATTTACGAAAATATAAAATATTTTTTTACATATTTCGGCCAATTTACCGGAAAAAAATATTTATAAATATTTGGCGACTTTTGAGAGATTTCATAAATATTTCACCATATTTCAGACTTTTCGTGTCAATAATTTCACTATTTCTGCCTTTGAAATCAATGTATTGCACACTTGCGTCGTTCATCAATGCTTTTTGTGTATAATATTTCGGTTTAGCAATCGATTTTTAAATCTAGTATCCTTTGCTGTCACAGATTCACTATGTGTACGAGTTGTATGGCGCGACAACAGCGCTCGTGCCAGTTCGCACAATGCTTATATAGAGCACGAAAGAAAGTGAGAAAAGAAATAATCCTAATGTAAACAAACAGCACGGTCTATTGTTTTAGTGCAAACGGTTTCTTGGGAATGTAACGTGACACTTCAGTTTGGACATCGAATCTGAAATGTTCACACGCTGCATTTGAAACGGTTTAAAAATGCCGAAAGAAAATTTGTTCTGAAATCGCGATAGTTTCAGCGATGTGAATAAATTAATTTCAAATATGAAAAAAATATTCACGAAGGTGAGCTCGAAATATCAATGAGAGAGCATTATTCAGCACATTCATTTCTCTCTCATTCTCTCTGTCATGTAGGCT
>NW_022599470.1:0-3241 GCF_009176505.1 Sitodiplosis mosellana | reverse complement strand
ACAACAACAATCGGTGGCTGGATTTAATATGGACCAATGAACCCAACTTGTTCACATGCAACAAAAATGACAGCGACATAGCAAAGAAAGAATCACATCATCAAGCGCTTGAAGTAATCATCCATGAAAAAATTGAAAAGAAAGCCGAAAATCAAAGTTCGTACAAAGACTTCAAGAATGCTGATTACAATGCAATGAATGATTATTTCTCAAATGCCGACTGGAGCAGTATTATCAACGAACCCGATCTGAATGCAGCAGTTGACCAGTTGTATTCGAGAATTAACACTGCAATTGAAATGAATGTTGAAGTCAAAACCAGAAAAGAGTCCAATCATCCAAAGTGGTTTAGCCGTGAACTAATAAATATGAAGAATCGTGTTAACAAATTGCACAGCAAGAAGAAATTTGATCCGACTGATGTGATAAGAAACCAACATATCGAATTACGTCGTGAATATAAAAAACAATCTCGATTTGCTTTTATGATTTACAAGCTCGAAATGGAACAGCTGATAAATGAAGATCCTCAGAAATTTTTTGAATACGTCAGAGCGTGTAACAACACAAAAAATGATCTTCCAACTGAAATGGAATACGAAGACCGAAAATTTGACGATCCATTCGAAATTGCCAATTCATTTGCAGCACATTTCAAAAAGACATACACACAGACAACTGATGGATCTGGAGCAAGTTATTGTGAAGATGATCCCATATTGTTGGACCGATGTGCTAACATTCCACCTATTCAAATCGATGAGGAATTAGTCATGGAAAAAATGAATGAGCTACCAAACAATTTGGTGTCTGGTCCCGACGGAATACCAAATCTACTCATCAAAAAATGCATGCTTTCATTATTGAAGCCAATAACTCACATATTGCACGAATCGTTGAATACTGGAAATGTACCGATCGCATGGAAACAATCTTATGTGAGACCTGTGCATAAAAGTGGATCAAAATACAAAATCGAAAATTATCGTGGAGTCGCCCTGCAATGCATAATACCAAAACTTTTGGATTCAATTATAGCAAGCCATCTGAATTATCACATAAAGAACATCATTGATGATAGCCAGCATGGTTTCATAAAGGGACGGTCAACAATTACGAACTTGGTTGAATTCACCTCACCCACACTGATCAACATGGAACATGGGATTCAAACTGATGCAATCTATCTTGATCTTGCAAAGGCTTTTGACTCAGTTGACATAAACCTGCTCATACATAAGCTGAAAATTATGGGACTGAATGAACAGCTGCTAAATTGGATCAAATCATACCTCAGTAAGCGTGAACAAATTGTAAAATTAAATGAAATCATGTCTAATCCTTTAGAAGTAACATCGGGAACTGGTCAAGGATATCCGATCGGCGCGACATTGTTCATCTTGTTCATCATTGATTTACCACACTACTTGGTCAATTCGAATCTACAATCATTTGCCGATGACACACGCTTCTCGATGCAAATAAATCGAATTGAGGATTGTATAGCACTGCAAGAAGATCTAAACAGAATTGTTGAGTACTTCAAACGAAACCGTATGGCATTGAACGTCAACAAAACGAAACTTGTGTCATATCATCGTGGAAAATTGAAGTTTGCTTATGTTTACTCCATCGGAGGCGTTCCGATTGAGAGAGTCAAAATAATAAAGGACCTCGGAGTGGTTTTGGATGAAAAATTGAATTTTACACCACACATCGAATACATAACTGCCAAAGCTAAGTCAAGACTAGCATGGATCAAACGCTTCGGAAGAGAGTTCAATGATCCTTGGACCATAAAGAGACTCTTTTTCACATTCGTATTACCGATTATTGAATACGGATCACAAATATGGTGCCCATATACTGACGAGAAAATTGCCAGAATCGAATCAATTCAAAAGCAATTTCTACTATATGCACTAAGAAAAATAAAATGGCCACACAAGTTCAAAAAACCACCATATGAATGTCGATTGCTGGAATTGCAAATGACTACGCTCGAAGAACGAAGAAAAATTGCACAAATTTCAACAATTCACAATGTGATATGTGGACATACATCATCGAAGCAGATTCTGAACAGTATATACATTAGAACACCGAAACGTTGGACAAGAGAATCAGATTTCCTATCGTTACCAACGCGTCACAGTGATTACACCAAGTTTGAGCCCATCAACTATATGCTCATTACATACAATAAATTTTATAAATACTGTGTACCTATAAAACCACCAAATATTTCAGATGAATTTAACATTAGTACAATTCCAGTCTGTGATACTTATTTAATTGATTTCAATACAAGTACAGATACTGTTAGGCATAGAATAAATGAATATTTTAAGAGAAACAGAATTTGGAGAGATTGAAAAATTGAAAAATTGTGAAATTTTAAATATAACTTGTTTTTTATATTTTTACAAATAAACCACCTCTGGCGAAGAAACGCTATATGGTGCAGAATAATAATAATAATGACACCAAAAAGCAACCCGAAAAATCGAATCCATTTACGAAACAAAACAAAACAATCGATAACTCCAAGCCAAAAAACGGGGTCGGCAGAGCGTACGCTCAGCACAAAAATTGGAGATATACCAAGATCCAGCATCCACAAAGCAAACGCCGGCAAGCACGTACAAATCATTGCCAGAAGAGCTGTTGCTCGCAAGTGAAGCCGAATTGCCATCAATACTACTACAACGAACGCTACGCAGAAAATCATCAAGGCTTTCGCAACAGATGGCACTAAACCATGCCATATCGGATGACTGTGCCTTTCTCACTAAAATCTACTACCAGAACTGTCACAGTATTTGTCCCGAAGAAGAGCGCTTCTATTGTGCTGCCTCTTCCTACGATTACGATATGATAATTTTAACTGAGACATGGCTCAGAAAAGATATTTATGATGCTGAATTTTTTGACGATTCATATTCCGTTTTTCGTAGGGACAGACTATTTCAACGTGGTGGTGGAGTACTAATTGCGACTAAAAACGAAAAATTCTCCAGTGAAGAAATTAAAATTGCCGGTGCTGATAACACCGTGTAACAAATTTCAACTTTTTCTTCTGCACATGAGAAATTCCGATTGCTTGTTTTAGAGGACCAAAAACCAAGCACTTTTGCATCATTAGTTTGTTCGAAACCACGTCTAGATTTTTTTTTATCGACACATATAAGACAAATTTCAGGTCAAAATGAGCAAATCACAAACATGAGCTTCGATTTGA
>NW_022599469.1:0-14607 GCF_009176505.1 Sitodiplosis mosellana | reverse complement strand
TATAAATCCGAAAAAAAACATACACTACTCTCAATCTCACCCATAGATATGAACAAACTCGAATAAATATTTCTTCATATGATGATTTGTAATTTCCCAGACAAAATGAATTCATACAAACATTTGTCATTTCTCCGACCACAACCCATGGTCGGCAGAAGCGTGCATATGATCAAACAAATACACAGACACCAGCATATATGACAGCCCAAAAGAATGTAGCGAACCGAAGAGCTCGGGCAGCTGATCTGATTTCTCTTCCTGTGGTTGGGGCCGGTCCAAGTGCTGCTGCTTCCACTAATTCGATCATCCAAAATGCTACTTTTTACAATAATCCAAGCGGTGTTTTGAATTATCTAAATTGGACACAACATGGACTTGTAACTCCGGTCAGGTATCAAGGGCAATGCGGTACATGCTGGGCTTTTGCCAGTGCAGCTGCTATTGAATCTCAATACGTATTAAAAACTGGCGTATTGGTATCACTTTCTCCACAAAATCTTGTTGACTGTGCCCCATATTTAACTGCAAGTCAAAATAATAAATGTATTGGGAACACCTGCGAATATGGTTATGAATATGTTTATGCAAATGGTATTCAAACCGAGCAATCGTATCCATACACATCTGGTAATGGAAATGTTGGCTCGTGTTACTATGATCCCTCAAAATCGGTTACAAATGTCAACTACTACGCATACCTTCCTGAAAATGATGAAATGGCCATGGTGAAAGCGATTTTCAATATTGGCCCAATCACAGCTGCTTTGTATGCTGGAAATTCGGGATTTCAATTTTATCAATCTGGTATATACCATGAGCCTGAATGCTCGGAACAAGGTAAATTGTAAATAACAATTTTTTCCCTCACAACTTTTAGAAAAAAAATCTATTTTTCTTCAGTCAATCATGCTGTACTTATTGTCGGCTATGGCACAGATCAAACTGCAGGCGACTACTATATAGTGAAAAATAGTTATGGATTAAATTGGGGAGAATCAGGATTTTTCAGAATTTCACGCAATCTAAATATGTGTGGTTGCGGATCATCGGCCATGTATACAACTATTGCACACTAATACAATCCAACTAATACAATTTGGGTATTTGTATTTCCACACTTGAACATATTATCTTTTCGAAAATAAAAAAAAATGTCTCATTTTTCCAATAATTTGGATCGTTGGGTGTTCACTCTTCATTGATCAAATAAAAATCATTTACGAAACTATTATCTCTTTTCATTCATGCGAAAAGGCAAAAAGCCCTTTCGAAAATGAACATATTCTCCTCTTTCATAACAAAGTCAGTGAAACGAATGCCCGTTTAGTTTTAAATCCGACTCTAATTTTTGAAACTAGGCTTAGAAAAAATCAGAGGTTCCAATCTACTCTAAATCTCATCCATAGATATAAAACCAATATAAATATGGTATTCGCGTAGCATTCCCATTTTACAGCTAAAATACCATCGCAAATTGATAAATTGAATTTTCAAGCATTGTGTAATGCCTTCATCACGGTACAGAAAAGTTGATTTTAAACTTGATTCCCGCTTATTTTTTTGGTGCGCAGAAAATTCAAATGATTTCGATTTCATTGAATATAATTGACGTGTAGGACATGTGTCGAGCCGAAATTTTGTTTTTTGAGTCTTATAAAATTGGTTCATTCCACCTGCGTCATTTTATACGAAATTACAAGTTCAAGGTGAAAACTACAGCAATTCTTTTCATATTTTCTCATCAATCTAAATATTTATTTTGTTATTAACAGAGCGTGTTACTAAGAGAATGTTGATTTTTCTGCGTAAATTTGGATGATGTCTCGTTAAGAGCTTACCAAGAGAAATGGCCATAAAATCTATGGGTGAGATTGAGAGTAGTGTATGTTTCATTGACTTTGTTACGAAAGAGAAGAGTAAGTTTCTTTCGACTTAAAAATAGTTAAAGTAGAGTATGTATTTTGACTGTTTGTGGCTATGATAAAGGCGAGTATGTTTCATAAACCTTAATTTGCGTTAAACAAGAGCATGTATTTTGTTAGTTTGGAATACCAATAAACAGGAGTATGTTCTTCTGACTTTGGTTGTTAGAAAAGGCGAGTATAGAACTAATCATTTGTACATCTGGCGGCTCCCAATACTTCAATTTAACACATTGGTTTTCGAAAAAGTAGAGTATGTTTGCATGAATGGTTAAAAATATTAAGTTCTTTCGACGAAGAATATCAGGAGTTCATAATTGTTAGCATTAAAGAGAGAACGTAATCGAGCTCTGCTTTTTATACGGCATTAGCATAAACGAACAACATACGAATCAATGTATAAGAGTGAAATGAGATTATCACCGAAACGATAACGCATGGAAAATAACACAGAAGAAATGTGACAACAAACAAACATCAACGAAATTGCAACGCATCAGAGAGTTTGCATGCAAACATACTCTACTTTTTCGAAAACCAAAGTCAGAAAAACATACTCCTGTTTATTGGTATTCCAAACTAACAAAATACAAACTCTTGTTAAACGCAAATTAAGGTTTATGAAACATACTCGCCTTTATCATAGCCACAAACAGTCAAAATACATACTCTACTTTATTTTTTTTTAAGTCGAAAGAAACTTGCTCTTTTTTTCTTAAAACAAAATCACGAAAAACTACTCGACTTTTTTAAAATATAAATCCGAAAAAAAACGTACACTACTCTCAATCTCACCCATAGAAATAGAAGTCATTGTAAGAAATAGAAGGAATCGTAGATTATTACAGAATTGCATCGACCAAGTATTCCAAGTTATACAAGTATTTCCAAGGCAAAATAAAATTTTCGTTTGAATATGAAGCGATTTTTACTTTGAGATTTTATCAATAACACATCTTTCCCTTCTGCACAAGGGAACACATGTTTTCATCTTCTTTGCTTGTATTTTTATAAGTAAGCATTGTTCAGATCCTTTAACTTCTTTTGTAGTGCTTGTTTTTTCTGTTCAGTTGTTTTATTTACTTCAGTAATTCTTTTTTCAGCTGATCTTTGTATTCCTTTAACAGTTCTATCCCTTGTTCTTTCTAGGTTATCAATTTTTGTTGAAATTTTCTCTATTTTCTGCGCTGGCGTCCGTCCGATTCCAATTTTTTGCAGGAAACTCATCTGGTTTTCGTCTCTAGTTGGACTGACATTGATGAACTGGTGAAATGAAAGGAAAAAGATATAAGTGAATTGGATTTTTTTTTCAGCATCTTCGAAAAAATGTTGTTGAAAGTGTATTTACCTGAACGACCAACACCAATGCAAAAAGTGCCAAGAATAAAAGTTTCATCTTTTCCAGTTGAAATGCTTGTTTACACCACTCGAACGTAAATGCTGAACTGTACGGTTCCTTCTGGATTCGACGGTATTTATAGGGAAATTTGTCCACGTATTTGGCATCATACACTCTGTAAAATTGTGTAGGTGTAAGTGTCTTGAGCAAAAAACAGTTGTCGTTGCCTGAAAAAACATGCAATTTGAATATTCAAGCAGGGCAGTTTCTTCGAAATTCTCAATTTAATATATATTCAAATGAATTGAAATAGTTTTGTGATCGTAAAAAGTCATATTTCAGTTTGTCATCGAAGAAGAATAAAATGTACCGATCGACAGACAAACTTAAAACTTGAAACTATTGCAATCGTATTTCAACGCATTAATGGATTATACTCGCAATCAACATTATTATCGCAACATTGACCGTTACCAAAATGGTCGAAATCCTGAGTAAAAGAACGTTTTACCAGAATGTTGATTGGATTAGAGAAAAATTCCAAACTCTGCCTGAATAAAAATCCAATTTACCTTATGTTTTAATTGATTTTGTCCATCGCATTGAGCTTGACTTGATCACTTTTAACATCTCTTGTCGAACTCGTATTTTACACAATTTCGGGATCGAACTACGATCACCGTCAGCATTTTCCAATCTAACTACATCTGCTGAGCGTGGGATAATATTTAAAAATCCGAAAAATCAATTCGAACAAAAAGCCAATTGCATTCATATTTAAGTGAAGAAAAATGTTTCTGACGCATCGTGGCATCACGATTTTTGGGGATCGTACATTTCATCGAGATCATTCAACATTTTATCTCAAAAACAATGTTTGGACCGTATTCCCATTTAAAAGCATTTCACATTTCAACGTTGTGAACATTTTGTTGCTTTTTTTGGGATCGTATCCATCATTTTAAGAATCAGCTTTTGGAATCGTGATATAACTCATTTGTGAAAGAAATTTAACTTGGTATTGGTATTCAAATTCAAATGATTTTGAACCAAATTTGCAATTTCGCGTGGAAAACTGGTCCATATTGAAATTAAACGTTGAGTGATGTTTATTCGATGTGGATATTTGAATTAGATTTTTTTCATCTTCGCGGTATGCACAAAACACATTCCGCTTCAAAGTCGTTCCAAAGTTAAAAAACAACCACAGATGGATCGTCGTTTTCATATGGAAAATATGAATATGAATGATTAAACAACATGACGTATACTTTTGCGTTACATGCCTAAATGAATTGTATTGCGCAATTTGAAACTGGATTGTTTGATAGTTCCTTGTTCTAATTGCACAAAAATTTATCGCACACATTTTTTCATGAAAATGTTTCTAGAACAATTGACGTCAATTGGTGGAATCGTGCATAACTTTTCGTTTCACATTAAATGGATCGCATCGAAAATACCAGATTGGGTGCCTGAAACTCCAAGCAAACTAAATCCACCAAATAATTTTGGCATATCTGTTTTATTTAAACCGGCTTTATTTTCCGAGAAAGCAAGAATAAGTAGTGTCTTGAAATTTGATGGTTGAATCTCGTCCCGAATGAACTTTGTTCCCGTTTTTTCTTTCATTGCAGTAAAACATAGGTATTTCAACACAAAACAATCTCAAGAGTGCAATAAAAAATAAAAAAATATCGAAAACGATAAACCATATCTCTTTTTATTTTTCGTAGACTCCAAATTCCCTCATTGTCAAAAATAGAAGTCTGTCGGACGCATTCAGTCTATATTTCTGCTAGTAAGAGGAGTTTTCGAGCAAAATTTTGCTTTTAATGCAGTCGGAAATGTGCCTGAAACTCTATTTGGCACGAGAAATATAGACTGGGTACTTGTACCAGTCAGATGAATGTACATTGCTCGGATACAAAGCAAACTTTGCTCGATATTCGCTTGAATCAACTTCAAATGAAAGTCATGAAAAGTTGACAGGAGTAGAAATTTCCATCAAAGGTACACAAGTGAACACCGTTAGACCGAGTTGAAGTGTACACAATCATCGAAAATTAATAGTTCAACCCAAAGACTGACGAAAATTAGCAACACAATCATTTGTAACGTGTCGAATATATTCCGAGAATTTATGGGCCATTTTAGTGAAAGCCTCGAAAATAGAAATGAAAAGCATTTTGATTCAAATTACACTATTCCGTTAGAATAATATCTGGGAATGGGGAATTTTGTTTCCATGAAGTGTAGAAATAAAAATGAAAAATATTCTTGGACTTCTGTTCAATGAAGTTGCTTATTTTTAATACCGATTTGCGTTCTACATTTTAATAAAACAAATGCATGAAAAAATGTCTGAAAAGCATTTCAATACTATTAATATAGAGAGCTGAACACATCACGAAACAAATCACTTGCATCATCCCTACAATAATTGAACAAGATTTTAATCTGAGCTTGGATCGGGTGGATTTTTGCTATTGTGTCACATTAATTGCAAAAGCTTTTTCATTTTATGGCGCAATTTACATTTTTCACTTCAAATAATAATAAACGAAATGGAACTGCACACAAGAACAAATGAAATGTGTTTTGATTGAAACTATTCCTTGGGTTCCATCGAGAAAAATATTTCAAATCCAAAATACAGAGGTAAAGCCAAGTCAGATTTAGGAACCGCGCCGATAAATCGAAGGTATATGACGAAATAAACGAATCCATGAACGAAAAAACTGCCTAGGGTGAGGATTCCTAAGTTTCCTATCGACATAACCATATGGTAAAGCTGCTGTTTGGTTTTCCAAAAAAAGACAAGCGGCTTCACTCAATTAATTTGGAAACTTTAATTTACCAAAAAGTTGAATAATGAATGACAAAAAATTAATCTTATGTTTCCTTAAATCTATTGAATAATTTCAAATACTGAATGTGAAAAAATGAACCGTATGAAAAAAAACTAAAGTCAAGTTTTTTTTCTCTATGTGTTACGATGTGCGCGGAGGCAAGAGATGTTGCTGTTTCTCGGTTCGTGAATGTGAATCAATTGATTGCGCGTTTGACTGCTCTGACTGTGTTACACCGACAAACGACTCACTCGTACACACGCACACTAGAATTTGTATTCAAATTCAAGTGTGAGGTCGGTGACGTTTCTCAATGTCGCTCAGCCTTACAATTTTGCAGCAAAATGTTTTTTTTTTATTTGGTGCGCTACAGGGCTCCCCCTCTAAAGGCGGAGTCGTTTCGGAAAATGCACCTTCCGACTAGATCTTGTGACTGTATGTGGCTTATTGCTTTGATTCTCCGGTGTGGTTTTTCGTTTTATGTGGGTTTCGACCTCGTTTTCCTCGTCTTGTTTGAGTATGAAAGCTGGCTTTAATCGATCGATGCTCACCGTGTCTGGTTTTCCGTCGATATTTACTTTGAAAACCTTCGTGCCACTTTTGATCACCTCATATGGCCCCTTGTACGGTGCTTGTAATGGTGTTTTGTGTGCGTCGATTCGAATGGAAACATGTGTGGCGTTTTTCAACTCGGGATGCACGAAAAATTTTGGCTGGCCATGATACTCTGGAGCAGACGGTTTGAATTTGCGCATGGTTTGTTTGAATTTCTTGACAAATTCTGAATCGATCGGGTTTTCACTCGGGCCATCGAAAAATTGGCCCGGCATTGTGAGTGATTTTCCATAAATCATCTCGGCGGGCGATGCGTTGATGTCTTCTTTGACCACGATGCGCAAACCAAGCAACACTAATGGCAATTCATCGATCCAGTTGTTTGTGAATTTCGCTTTGAGTGCTGCCTTGAGCGAACGATGCCACCTTTCAATCATCCCATTTGCTTGTGCGTGGAATGATGTAGTTCGTAAATGGTGGATGCCCAGCATTTGGTTCAACTGATTGAATAACTGGCAATCGAATTGTCTTCCTCGGTCAGTTGTGATACGTTGGGGAATTCCAAATCGTGCGATCCATCCACTGACAAGCGCCTTTGCAATGGTTTCAGCGGTGATGTTTGATATCGGAATGGCTTCGATCCATCGTGTTGCTCGATCGATTGCTGTCAGTAGATATGAGTAGCCGTGAGATTCTGGCAACGGTCCAACAATGTCGATATTAATGTGCTCGAATCGGTCGCACTTCGTTCCGTATGGTGTCACCGGTGCTTTCGAATGCATATGAATTTTGCATTTCTGACACGCGATGCAATGCTTGACGAATTCCTTGCATGACCATTGCATGTGTGGCCATACAAAACGCTCTTGCATCAATTTTGTCGTTGCGCGCACACCGGGGTGACTCAAACCATGTATTTGTTCTAAAACGAGGGAACGAAATTTGTTAGGTCGGACATTTTTACCTGATGTATCACAAATCAATGTTATGTCGGTATCGGGAAGTTTTACTGATTTCAATTGTAACGATGTCTTGTCAGACGCTAAAAAATCCTTCAATTCATCGTCGATCTTCTGAGCTTCAGCGATTCTGTGGTAGTCGATTGACTTATTGTCGACTTGTTCGATTCTTGACAACAAATCGGCGACGATGTTTTCTTTCCCGGGCAAATACACTATTTCCGTCGTGAATTCGCTGATATACTGTAGTTGCTCGATTCGTCGGGATAATTCTTTGCCTGGCTTTTTGGTGAACGCGTGTGACAATGGTTCGTGATCACAATACACCTTAAATTCTCTTCCTTCCAGCGTGTGTTCGAAATGTTTAATCGTTCGGTATATTGCAAGTAATTCACGGTCGTAAGTTGGGTATCTCTTCTCGGTGTCGTTCAATTTTTGCGAAAAAAATCCCAACGGTTGCAATTTCCTATCGACAATTTGGCGTATTTCGCCTCCAATCGCATAACCACATGCGTCCGTTGCGACGACGAGTTTCGGGTTACTCACCGGATGCACCAACATTGTAGCATTTGCCAACATTTGTTTGAACTCTTCGAATGCTGACTCGGCGTCGCTTGTCCAAACGAGTTTTGTTTTGTCGTTTTTCTTGTTGCCAACAATGAGTGATTGTAGTCGTGCCCTTACGTGAGCGGCTTTTGGTAGGAATTCGTTGTAAATTTTGATCATCATGATGAACGTACGCAATTCACATGCCATCTTTGGTTTTGGGAACTGTTTCACCGCCTCAACTTTTTCAGGTAGTGGTTGGATTCCTTCAGACGTCACCAAATGGCCCAAAAATGTGATCTCGCTTTGAGCAAATATGCATTTGTCGGGATTAATTCGTAATCCGTATTCTCGTAACCTTTGCAGTACTGTGCGTATGTGCTCAATGTGTTCGTCCAACGTGGTGGACGCGATGAAAATGTCGTCGATGTAAACAAATGCGAAATCCAACCCACGAAGTACCTCGTCCATCAATCGTTGGAAAGTTTTTGACGCGTTGCGTAGACCAAATGTCATGAACATGAACTCGAATAATCCGAACGGTGTGATTATCGCTGTCTTTGGAATGTCGTCTTCATGCATTGGTATTTGATGATAGGCTTTCCTTAAATCTATTCGTGAAAAAAATTTCTTTTTGTGTAAATTGTTTTGGAAATCTCTCAAAAACGGTGTTGGATACTGGTCAGGAATTGTTTTAGCGTTTAATCGTCGATAATCCCCACATGGACGCCATTCGCCGTTTCCTTTCTTTGCCATATGCAACGGTGATGCATAGCTACTCTTTGACGGGCGACAAATTCCAAGTCGTAGTAACTCATCAAATTCCGCTTTTGCTGCCGCCAATTTATCTGGATTTAGACGGCGTGCTTTGCATGTGACAGGTTGTCCGACAGTCTCAATGAAATGTGTAACATTTGCTTTCTCTTTGACTCTGAACGACGGTTTATCGTCCAACAAGTCCTTAAATTTTTCAAGAAGAAAAGCAAATTTATCGTTCGCATTGAAAAGTGATACCTGTGATACCGCTGTGATAATTTTCCTAATTATTCCTTTGGATGACAGTCCGGTTTTTTGGTCGATGATTTGTTCACCTCTGACGTCGACTATCAATCCAAATTCGTATAGAAAATCAGCACCGATTATTGACGTTGTTACGTCGGCCACCGTGAATCTCCATTGGAATTTTCGTCGCAAATTCAAGTTGACTTCCATCAGTTTCGTACCGTATGTTCGTATTGGTGTGCCGTTGGCTGCTTGGAAACGTGTGCAAACCTCGTCGTCGTTAGTGTTTTTGTTGTATTTGTCTCGCATGATTTGTGTTGGTTTGAGTATTGAGTTGTCCGCACCACAGTCGATCAAGTATTCCATCTTTGCTTGCTTATCGTAAATGAATAGACGTTTCGTTGTGTGTGCGTCGAGTATCGCCGTCTGTTGCGATACTCGCTTTATTCGTTTTTTGACTTGCCTGTGTATTTGCATGGCTCACGACAATTCTTCGCTTCGTTGCCGTATTTGTAGTGGTACCAACACAGTTCGTGCTCGCTCTTTCCACCGCTTTTCGTACTCTGTCTGCTGCTCGAACGGTTTCGATTGCGATGCGGTGTGTTGTCACGACGAGAAACATGCTCCTTTCGTTCCAGTGCATCAACTTTGTTCGTTAATCGTTCCAATGCTCTGGTGAGTTTTTCGATGACTGACTTTTCACCGTTTTCGGCGTTCACACTGGAAATGCTGAATCTGTCCGATACTTCCCACATTTTATCAGCCATTTTTGCAAGGTTGTCCAATGCGTCGCTTGATGCTGATAAAACGGCACGAGACGACGTTGGCAAACGTTGAATCCATAACTGTTTAACCAACGCTTCACTGATTGTATTGTCGGCCAATGATCTCATGTGGTGCAGAAATTGCGATGGTTTCATCTCACCAATTTCCGTGTTTGAAATCAATTTTTGAAATTTTTCTGTCGAACTTTCCGCAAAAATTGCAATCAATGCGGTTTTTAACTTGTCGTAATGGCCTTCTGCGAACGTCGATTTGATTACATCCTTCACCAACGATGCCGTTGTGCAATTCAGATTTGCTACGACTTGCAAATATCTCGTTCTTTCGCTGGTTATTTTTCGTGCGGCAAATTGCGATTCAATTACCGTGAACCACAGTTCAGGATCGTTCTCGTAAAACGCTTGCATTTTTACCATCTCCGTTACCTGATACACATTTGCCGTCGGTTGTGCAATTTGGTTCGGTTGACCATTTTGACCGCTTTGACTGTTTTGACCTTGGCTACCACTCGCCTCGCCACCTCGTTGTTGCAACTCGTTGAGTTGAGTTCTCAAACTACCGATTTCATCTCTCAAACTGTCGATCTCTGCCATTTCGGAATTTTCGTAATTTTCCTGGTCGTCTGAATCTCCACTGCTCAGTGAAACTATCGATGAGTGTTTTTTTGTGCCGGTCAAAAACGAAAAATAATGTGTCATTCGAATTCGCACGTCGGGGTCACCACTTATGGTAAAGCTGCTGTTTGGTTTTCCAAAAAAAGACAAGCGGCTTCACTCAATTAATTCGGAAACTTTAATTTACCAAAAAGTTGAATAATGAATGACAAAAAATTAATCTTATGTTTCCTTAAATCTATTGAATAATTTCAAATACTGAATGTGAAAAAATGAACCGTATGAAAAAAAACTAAAGTCAAGTTTTTTTTTCTCTATCTGTGCGATGTGCGCGGAGGCAAGAGATGTTGCTGTTTCTCGGTTCGTGAATGTGAATCAATTGATTGCGCGTTTGACTGCTCTGACTGTGTTACACCGACAAACGACTCACTCGTACACACGCACACTAGAATTTGTATTCAAATTCAAGTGTGAGGTCGGTGACGTTTCTCAATGTCGCTCAGCCTTACAATTTTGCAGCGAAATGTTTTTTTTAATTTGGTGCGCTACAACCATAACTCTGTACGAAATAATGGATCATGTTGAAAGAATATTTCAGATCCAAAATACAGAGGTAAAGCCAAGTCAGATTTAGGAACCGCGCCGACAAATCGAAAGTATATGACGAAATGAACGAATCCATGAACGAAAAAACTGCCTAGGGTGAGGATTCCTAAGTTTACTATCGACATAACCATAACTCTGTTCGAAATAATGGATAAAAATTGAAGTAAAAAATTTACGAGGTGTTGATTGATTTTCCTTGAAAAACACCGTAAGAAAGTGTGTTTCAGTGAGGAAGATAGGCGCAATAGAAACGTGCGTTGAAACAACGAAGAAAGCAACAATGGAGCAACTCAGTAGATTAAAAGTATTAGCTAAAGAAAAAACGGAAGCGACAGTGAGTTACAAAATAAAATTCCATTTGTTTTTCTGAGCAAGAATTTGTGATGAAATTAAAGCAGATGTTTGCTTTGCCATTACAAGGTTGTCAGTGAAGGAAAAATAGTTCATTAGTTGATAAATTTCGTATCATATTTTCTAGAAAAATAGGATCGCCCCATTCATTCGCGTAGTTTGGCTGTTTTTCAAAGACTACTGTGGCAATAGCAACATTCATGGCCTCCGATATTTCACCAATCGCGTGCTACATTGGAGTGAAAGGTTGACGTGCCTCTTTAGATGTTATAACTTATAACTTGATTTTTTCATGCAATTTTTTTCATTACCATCATAATGAATGATTTCATTCTTTTGATCACTGTGTTCATAACAGTCTTTTTTCATGTGCAGATTATGGTGGATAATTGCCTTTGGCTTGGCACTATGGATGTGCTCGTTAATGATTCGCACCTTTTGCTTGGATTGGCAAGGGAGTCCGATGATTCTAAAAACGATTAATGAAAAGATGCCCATTTCAACAATTCCATTTCCAATGGTCATTATTTGCTCAACCATAGTAGTCGATAGAGAAAAATTCGATTTATCTTCTAAGTTTGATGCCAATTTCCAACTTTTACCTAATGTACCTGACATTGAGTGAGTCCGGTTTGGACGTCAATTTCTTCTATTTCTCAAACTATTCGTTTTCTTAAACTATTTTCGCAGCATAATGAAACTCATGGCGATATCAAATGTGTGCCCACGATTACACAATGCAATTGAATTAAGCTATATGGTTGTTATTTAACTCGGCTATGGCACAGATCAAACTGCAGGCGACTACTATATAGTGAAAAATAGTTATGGATTAAATTGGCGAGAATCAGGATTTTTCAGAATTTCACGCAATCTAAATATGTGTGGTTGCGGATTATCGGCCATGTATACAACTATTGCACATTAATACAATTCCAACTAATACAATTTGTGTATTTGTATTCCCACACTTGAACATCTATTAGTGAGACGTAAAAGAACGCAAGTTGGTCCAACTTCGTAGCAATAAAGAGAAGTATGTTTCATTGCAACTAATAATGGTTAAAAGAATTTATGTTCGTTTTTAGCGGGTCCTCGCGGTTTTTCACGGTTTCCGCGGAACTGATAAGAGATAAGAGATAGATGTTTCCAGCAATGTTATAGAAGACCTCGAGTACTACAACTTTGCCGAAGACAATAAGTTGTTATCTCTTATCAGTTCCGCGGAAACCGTGAAAAACCGCGGAGGCTAGATGGGATGCCAACATACTTCCTTTTAACGCAGATAGAATCAACAGAAAACATACTTTCCTTTTCAAAAATAAAAATCGACAAAAAAACATACATTCTTTTACGTCTCACGAATAGACATATCTTTTCGAAAACAAAAAAAAATGTCTCATTTTTTCCATAATTTGGATCGTGGGGTGTTCATTGATCAAAAAAAAATCATTTACGAAACTATTATCTCTTTTCATTCATGCGAAAAGGCAAAAAGCCCCTTCGAAAATGAACATATTCTCCTCTTTCATAACAAAGTCAGTGAAACGAATGCCCGTTTAGTTTTAAATCCGACTCTAATTTTTGAAACTAGGCTTAGAAAAAATCAGAGGTTCCAATCTACTCCAAATCTCATCCATAGTTATAAAACCAATATAAATATGGTATTCGCGTAGCATTCCCATTTTACAGCTAAAATACCATTGCAAATTGATAAATTGAATTTTCAAGCATTGTGTAATGCCTTCATCACGGTACAGAAAAGTTGATTTTAAACTAGGTTCCCGCTTATTTTTTTGCTGCGCAGAAAATTCAAATGATTTCGGTTTCATTGAATATAATTGACGTGTAGGGAATGTGTCGAGCCGAAATTTTGTTTTTTGAGTCTTATAAAATTGGTTCATTCCACCTGCGTCATTTTATACGAAATTACAAGTTCAAGATGAAAACTACAGCAATTCGTTTCATATTTTCTCATCAATCTAAATATTTATTCTGTTATTAACAGAGCGTGTTACTAAGAGAATGTTGATTTTTCTGGGTAAATTTGGATGATGTCTTATTTAGAGCTTACCAAGAGAAATGGCCTTGAAATCTATGGGTGAGATTGAGAGTAGTGTATGTTTCATTGACTTTGTTACGAAAGAGAAGAGTAAGTTTCTTTCGACTTAAAATTAGTTAAAGTAGAGTATGTATTTTGACTGTTTGTGGCTATGATAAAGGCGAGTATGTTTCATAAACCTTAATTTGCGTTAAACAAGAGCATGTATTTTGTTAGTTTGGAATACCAATAAACAGGAGTATGTTCTTCTGACTTTGGTTGTTGGAAAAGGCGAGTATAGAACTAATCATTTGTACATCTGGCGGCTCCCAATACTTCAATTTAACACATTGGTTTTCGAAAAAGTAGAGTATGTTTGCATGAATGGTTAAAAATATTAAGTTCTTTCGACGAAGAATATCAGGAGTTCATAATTGTTAGCATTAAAGACAGAACGTAATCGAGCTCTGCTTATTGTACGGCATTAGGATAAACGAACAACATACGAATCAATGTATAAGAGTGAAATGAGATTATCACCGAAACGATAGCGCATGGAAAATAACACGGAAGAAATGTGACAACAAACAAACATTGCGAAATTGCAACGCATCGGAGAATTTGCATGCAAACATACTCTACTTTTTCGAAAACCAAAGTCAGAAAAACATACTCCTGTTTATTGGTATTCCAAACTAACAAAATACATACTCTTGTTTAACGCAAATTAAGGTTTATGAAACATACTCGCTAGACTGGCCCAAAAAAAAAGTTGTCCACAAAAAAAAATGACGTCCAGTTTCGAAAAATATACCTAAAAAAAATAGGTTTTGTCCAAAAAAACGATATGGGTACCATATAAAATTCCGTGCCAAGTCCCATATGAAAATTTTCATGACAGCGATTTCGGAAGCCATTTTAGATCGCAACATTTCGACCGATTCCATTATTCTAGCCAAATTTCGGCAAAAACTGATGATGTGGTTTTGTTTGGCTCGTCAATATCTACAACTTTTACCAAGACATCAGCCCTT
>NW_022599468.1:0-1593 GCF_009176505.1 Sitodiplosis mosellana | reverse complement strand
ACGCCCATTTCGTCACAATGAAATTGAATGTGTTCAACATGAGATTCAGGAGTTATGCAAGGAAATGGGCATGGAAATTGGCAATCTAAATCAAACAATGTAAGAAATTCAACATTCAGACTAGGAAAAACGAAGTCAAAATTTAAAGTATAGAATTTCTGCGTCGCCAACGGCCACACAGAAGAAGCTCTGAAAGAAATGTCGGTGCCGTACAGCGCGCGCGAATACACATAACATTAGAAAAATGTGACAAGTTTTCTCTCTGTCACATACACACATACACATGTATGGCTTTCGATTTGACACACATAACTTCCTGTATTAAACACTGCGCGATAAAAATGTTTGCCGATGATACATTTGTGTATATTTGAGGCTATAAGCAAAAATCGACTGATTTTCATTTTACCTACGGGTTAAGGCAATACAAAACCAACAACATATTTCTCTTTCTTTTTCGATGCTTTCTTTTGAACACGACACATAACAGAAGGACAACAAAGCAATGAACAAACGACGTTGTCGAAGCACTGCATCAAATGTGTATTAGATTCATTTATGGCTCGTTCACAGGTATGCTAATGTAGTCGAATGTAGGGCCAACGAACTTACGTATCTTAAATATCGCACATTTCTCCGACTCTCTTTAATAAGATGTTCCATTCAACGATCCGACAAAATTGTTCACACCTATAAAACTAACAGCAACCAAAAAAAAATTTAACACATCGTTTTTTGTCATTTTCGGATCAATTTTTATTCGACATTCATTTATTCATTGAACTACGACTTCATTAGAAAATTATTAATTGTAATGAATTTTTCGGTTGCATGACAAAAAAAGTGTTGCTTTGCTTTTTTGCTGAAGAAAAATTGAATTTATTCACCAATAAACATCCCAAAATAACATCATTTAAACACGAATTCCATTCGTTTCTGATAAAAAAAAACCGCAGCAAGAATGACACTTCATTGAAATTTATTTCATCCGTCTCTTCAATCAAAGATGCCTAGTTGATCGTAAAATGGAATGAGTTTGCGTAAAATTTCGTGAACTTTTGGCTGCTTATATATATTTCTTCTGTATCTCATTGATCGCTCCTCGATTAATACCATTGCCTCAAAGTCTGCATCTGTGAATTCATTGATCATGAATGGCTGAATGGTGCATGCAGCGATGAAACCTGGAATTGTGAGGAAGAGAACATTTGGATTGAAATTGAAAATTCAAAATTTAAACATAAAAATCGCAGTCACATATACAATTCATGCTGATATCAATTGAAATTAAATATTAACTCTCATATCTAATCTGAAATCCTGTCGTTTGTTTTACTTTAAATACCCAAAAAATGTAACGTAAAAATATCTCTCATTGAATTGTTTGAAAAACTCGTCGCTTGTTGGAATGCGTTTTTAAAACGAGTGTGGACGAAGCGCTTCACAAAGCGTTGTGTTCAAGAAATAATAATGTAAGTCAACGGCTGGCGATGCCCAACACGAATCCTGGAAATCAATGAACATCACATTTTCAAATGGCGCATCATTTCCTACTTCCGTTGGTTTTATCATGACATTATTCAGCCAAAAATC
>NW_022599467.1:0-3519 GCF_009176505.1 Sitodiplosis mosellana | reverse complement strand
GTGAGTGCAACTTTGATTCACAAGCTTGTGTCAGTGGTGACGTTTCAGTCAAACCTCTTTTGTCGTACTTTCCTACTTTCTCCACACTCAGCGAATAAGTTACGCAGTCTCTTGACTTATTCCAGATGTCGCTAAATATGGAAATGACAACTCTGATGCCCGTTGTAAGTGGTTCGGATTTAATTAAATCCGAAAATTTAATTTTCAACTTTGCGAAAACAACCAAAAAATGAAAGCTGATTGGGTAGGACGTAAAATTTGGGCTAAAACAAGAAAAACTGGCCTTTTGAGTACACCCGATAAGCCTTATGGGGCCTTGAAATCATGATTTTCCCGAATTTCGTTAAATCCTAAAGCAGTGCTGTCCAACTTGTTTTCTGCTGTGGCCAAAATAGTGGCCCTGAGATCAAGCCGGTGGCCACTTTTTCAAGTAATGAGAAAAAAACTCAAAAATGTCGATAAACATTTGATGTTTCTTTATCTTATCATCAAGAGATCGTTGACAACTTTTATTTTCGGTCAATTTAGTTAAATCGGGCTTGGATTCACGAAGTTCGCAATGAATTTCCGATTCCAAATTTTCCTGAGATAATGCATTGCGGAGTTTGTTTTCGCGTCGTGTAAGGCTGGAAAATGTGCTCTCACAAACATATGTTGAGCCGAAAATACAAAGAAATGTTGGTGAAATATCTTTGAACACCAAAAAGTAACAATTTAATAGCAATCGCTTCCACAATGCATCACTCATTTCATTTGGCAAATGAGTTTCTTCATTTATTAGCGAAATATCAAACTCCAAGTGAGTTTTCTTTGTATTCAAAAGATCAGACAAATTTTGAATATCATTTTGATTGAAAACAAATGGATTTTTCAAAAACTTGAATGCCACATGAAATTTCTTAAAATCCGAAAATCGTGAGTCGAATGCTTCAATCAAAATATTGAGATACTGAATAAAAATGTCTGTGTCGTAGCCGAGCTCGAATTCTTCACTGAATTGGTTTGTGTCTAACACTGTAAAAAAAGTATAATCTTTGTCGTTGATTTGATTTTTAAACGCAATAATCAGCTAATGTAAACATGAAAGCGAATGACGAACTCGACAGCATTGTTACATAAACAAGTCTCGACATGATTCACCGACCGAATCCAATCAAAACAAATATGTTCGCATACAAAATTATTGCTTATTACACACTTTTGATGAAAAATTGAAATGAAGCTACAAACGAAAAAACAGCACCGTTTTTATCAAATGTTTATGTTAAATAGAGCGTTATTGAGAATTTTACAGTAGCGAATTTATTTCTATTGCTCCTCTTTGTTCGGTTCAGTTTATCAAATTCATGTTAAATTATTGAAAATTCAATATAATATATCATGAAAATCAAATCTTCTCGTGGCCACCTGAAATTGTCTCGGTGGCCACATGTGGCCCAGTGACCACCATGTTGGACAGCACTGTCCTAAAGATTTAACTTTCAAGTGCGGGATTTAAGCATTTTTCACGCAAAACCATGTTGGCAAATGAGTTTTTTATGAAACCATGAAAGTAAAATCCCAATAGAAATCCCATTTGTGATATTCCAAACGTCATGAAACTTTCTGAATCTTATTTTTTTTAACCAAAAAACTCAATTTCTGAAATTTTGAAGCCAATCGAAAGCGATTTACGAGTACCTCCCATACAAATTTTCTTATTTTCTTCATAAAATTGGCTGTTTTCGCAAAGTTGAAAATTAAATTTTCGGATTTAATTAAATCCGAACCACTTACAACGGGCATGATTTGATTTTATCAACTTTATTTATTTCATTATCAGTTTTTTTCACAATTTCATTGAAGAACTAAAAGAAATTCCAGATTTGTTTTTTAGGAAACTAAAGTTTTTCATGAAAAAAAAAAATCAAATGTAAGTTCTCAAGTAATCGAAAATCATGATTGTGTAGTTTAACTTCAAATCATTTGAATTCAATACGGCAAGAAATTTGTAGACAATTTGAGGAAAATGAATTGATAACTTTTCATATAAAGAATGAATTCAATGCGATCGATATGATCAACGATTCTTGTTATGGATATGATTTATGTGTCTAGTGAGACTGGACTTCGCTGTGAATTTTCCCTTACACAGTTTGCATTGGAACGTCTTATCGCCTGAATGTTCGTACATATGACCTTTCAAATTGGAGTTGAATGAGCTGAAGAACTTCTTGCACAAGTAACACTCGTAGTAGCGTCCGTTGCAGTTTCGTTGGTGTGCCTTCCGTTTGTCGTTCTTCAGAAAACCACGGTGACAAATCAAACACTTGAATGGAAGCTTTGTTGTATGATTGTACATGTGCTTCTTGAGATAATCAATTCGAGAAAATGATTTTGAGCATTCTACGCACTGGAACGGAGTTTCACCAGAGTGAGTGCGCATATGACGAATCAAATCAGATTTGTTCAAACCAATTGATTTGCGGCAAACATAGCATTCGTAAACACGACGATTACACTTCTCCTCATGTGAGTCTCTTTCGTCTTGATCTGAGCATCTTTCGTGACACTTTGAACAGCGGAATGGACGCGGACCGGCATGAAGCACTATGTGTTTGCTTAGATTTCCTTTCTCTGAAAATTGCTTGAAGCATTCTTTACATTCGAACAGTTTGTCACCACTGTGTACGCGCATGTGTTTCACCATCTGTGTCTTGAATGAACCAAACGAATCCTTGCACAAATAACATTCACAGCGGACAACTTTGCAATTAGCTTCGTGTTCTGTCTTCTCTTCCTTTCCATCGAATCCTTGCAAGCAGCCTGAGCAATGGAACAAATACTCTTCGACGTGCACTTTCATATGAGCACGGAGACTTCGATTATTTGTGAAACGTTTCGGGCAAAGGGTGCATCCGTGTGGCTTCTCGCCAGTGTGTTTCAACATGTGCCGATTCAAAAGGCACTTATATTGAGCGGAATATTCACAAAACTCACATTTGTGTGGCTTTGATGTGTTTCCATGAGCTTTACCACCTCGTTGCTGTGTGTTGTGTACCTCATTGTCACTTTCAGGCGTGCGTAAATCTTCTCTATTCTGTGAAGGCGGCTGTCGGTCTTGTTGGTCAACCATCGCTTGCTTCCCGTTGTCAGTACTTGTCTTCGACTTCTCTTCTTTCTTTTCGTCACATTCGTTCTTCACCTCGGCCTTAGCTTCGTCCAAACTCAACTTATCAAAATCGTATTCAGCGTCACGTTCATCGAAACTAGGAACATGTACCGTATTACGATGAGTCGATACCGAAACGTCAACCAATTCACCAACAGACACTGGCTCTTGTTTGATGTCGCTTTTCCGTTTGACCTCGAATACATCAGCCGATTTAATGTTGTTCGGAGTCACAGACGCCATCCGGCCATTCGATTTCAGTGGTTCATCAGAGCTGCATTCTTTCTTTACTCCAAAGAAAGTCGATTGTCTGAGAATCAATGAAAAGAATTTGACATTTTAGACACAGCAATAAACATATTTGAGGT
>NW_022599466.1:0-1602 GCF_009176505.1 Sitodiplosis mosellana | reverse complement strand
ATCCACGCGGCATGCTCAAAACACGTTCCGTTTCAAAGTCGTTTCAAGGCTAAAAAATAACAACAGATGGATTGTCGCTTCCATGATGTAAATTTGCAGAGAATACTTACAGATGAATTCATCATTGATAGATGAATTTATGCGATAAATTTATCAGATAAATCCTATGCGTTGCGTTGTTCTAACGCATTTTAACGTATAAAAATGAAGAGGAGTTCATTGGAAGGAATTGGGATCCATTGGTATCCAATCCCTTCTAATGGATTCCAATCTTTTCTAATAAATTGCTCTTCGTTTTTATACCGCAAATGCGTTAAAACAACGCAACGCATACGATTTATCTGATAAATTTATCGCATAAATTCATCTATCGATGATGAATCCATCTGTAAATATCTATTGATTAGATCGAGAGGAGAGTAAGTTCATCTGACTTTGTTATGAAAGAGAAGAGTAAGTTTCTTTCGACTCAAAAATGGTTAAAGGCGAGTATGTTCATTTTTGGCGGGTCCTCGCGGTTTTCCACGGTTCGCGCGGAACTGATAAGAGATAACAACTTGTTGTCTTCGGCAAAGTTGTAGCACTCGAGGTCTTCTATAACAATGCTGAAGTCAGTTATCTCTTATCTCTTATCAGTTCCGCGAAAAGCGCGAAAAATGATAAGAAAAAAAAGTTCTATATAAAATTTGCTTTTTTATGTGCGCGATTTGCGCGCAACTGATAAGAGATAAGAGATAGATGTCTTCAGCAATGTTATAGAAGACCTCGAGTACTACAACTTTGCCGAAAACACCATGTTGTTATCTCCTTTCAATTCTGCGAAAACCGTGAAGACCGCAGAGCTTAGACGGTACTACAACATACTCTACTTTAACGCCAACAGAATCATTAGAAAACATACTCTCCTCTTTCAAAATATATTAGAATTTTTTCACATACTCTCCTCTCGATCTAGTCAATAGATATAATCTGTAAATTTGAAAGCGTTTGATCAAACAATATGACTCATACCATTGTCTTACATTCAGGCTCACGTACCATTGTTGCGTTGAACAAACATCCAATAGTTACAATATTAGCTCGTACAAGGATATATGGAATCATATTAACTTTACATCACTCAAAAAGGTGAATCCCAACGAAACTATTGCCTTAATTATAAGTAACACTTTCTATAGAGATATGGACAGCTTTTCAACTATTCTGAGATTCCAATGAATGTACTTACAGTGTACACACACGGGAATAAGTATTATAATCTGGGACATATCACAGGGAGTTGGCAAGACGCATGGTATAAGGTTTTGGACTTCCACCGAAAGAGATGGTGAACACAAGTTGTATACATCCATCTCTCTTCCTCCTCGAAATCGAAGTCAAAAACCTTATAACGTGTGTCTTGCTTACTCCCTGTGGGATATATAAAACAGAAGAAAAATCTGTAACAAATTCATTCGCTGGATTTTTTCAACAAACATTTTATTTTAATGTGATGTCTCTTTACTGCGTTGATTCATTGGAGTGTGCAATTTTCATTTTATTTAATAATCAACGGCTCCATTGCCCCTGAGAAATTTAGTGATATCCGTGTGACCTGAAAAA
>NW_022599465.1:0-3842 GCF_009176505.1 Sitodiplosis mosellana | reverse complement strand
TTGCAGTACTCAAGATGAGACTGAACCAGTGCGTAGTATAGTGTTTTAAGCGTTTGAACGTCGGTTATGTCGTAACAAAATTTTTTGATGAATCCCAAGGCTGCTGTAGCTCTCGAGGTGACCGCGTCAATGTGCTGTATAAAGCTAAGCTTTTGGTCAATGATGACGCCGAGATCTTTGTGGTCCCGTACGCGCTTGAAGGTAAAATCACCGTATTTATAATTAGTGTCGATGATGTCCTTTCTTTTTGTGGTGATTGTAAGGACGGCACATTTGTCAAGGTTCAGGTGCAAATTGTTTATGTCGCACCAAACCTTTAGTTTGTCGATGGCTCGCTGTAACACTTCCGCATCCGTGCTCGAGTGGATGATTCTCGCGATTTTTACATCATCGGCGAACAAAGAAATGAACACGTCGTCCATTTCGTCCACTATGTCGTTGATGAACAACAGGAATAGTGTGGGTCCGAGATGACTACCCTGTGGTACGCCAGATGATACGTTGAATTCATTCGACTCGCTGCTCCCATACTTAACGAATTGCGTTCTGTTGGACAGGTATGATTCGATCCAAGCAAGAAGATTGTCTGGCAGGTTGAACGATCTGAGTTTCAGAATCAATCTCTTGTGGTTTACTCTGTCAAACGCTTTACTGAAGTCCGTGTAGAGAACGTCCACTTGCGCACCTGAATTTATGCCTCTCTGGGCATAGTAGGTAAATTCGGTGAGATTAGATGCAGTGGATCTGGACTTCATGAAGCCGTGTTGCTTTTTGGTGATTTTGTCCTGTACCAGAGACAGAAGTTTGACGTTCACCAAATGCTCGAAGAACTTCGCCACAGTTTGGAGCTTAGCAATGCAACGATAGTTTTCAATTTTCGATCTCGCCCCCTTTTTGAAAATAGGTGACACACTCGAGCGTTTCCATTTGTCAGGAAAATGGCCAGTTGACAATGATTCATTGAAAATCTCGGTGAGTGGAGCCGCCAAATGACTCGCACAGTTTTTCAGTATCAACGGGTGCATACCTTTGGGACCTGTACCTTTCTTTGTGTTCACGGCTTGCAGCTCTTCAAGCACGAAATTGATGTCGAGCTGGAATTCCTCAGTTTGGTGTGACTCATCGGTAGGCGATTGTTGAACGCCTTGAGTCGTTGAGTCATCGTAGTTGCTACTGAAGAAGTTTGCAAACAGGTTGGCCTGTCCGGTTTCGTTTGCTGTGCGCACATCACCAAATTGCATGACTTTTGGTTTGTTGTCGGTGCTCTTCTTTGAATTGACATATTGCCAAAATCTCGATGCGTCATACTTGAGCGAGGATTTCATTTTCTCCACGTATGTGTTGTAGAGTTCCGTGTTGAGTTTATCGAATCCACGAGACGCCAAAATGTATTTCCATTCAAACGACTGATGATAGCCTGATCGTCTGTAGCGTTTCCATGCCTTATTTTTCCTATTTTTCAGTGTTATTAGGAATTTATTTTTCCATGGACATTTTTGTATCGACTTGACGATGTAAGTAGGCACAAATTTGATGATTGCATCGTCCAAAGTCTTGTGCAGCAAGTTCACCTTCTCGATGATTGTCTTTCCATGGAATAATTCGGTGAAGTTAATATTTGCAAAGTGTGCATTCATGTCCTTATAGTTGGCACGCTTGAAATTGAATGCTTTTGTTTTGATGTTGGCCTCGGTTGTATTGTTTCCATGCCACTCAAATGTGGCTAACATCGGTGGATGATGATCTTCCACTTCCGTCAGTGCGTTAACCTCATTTACACGCTCAATCGAAATGTTGGTGAAATCATTAGTAAAGAACAAGTCCAATAGTCGTTCTTTTGAATCATTACGTACATGATTTACCTGATGAACTCCCATGCTCATGAGTCCCTGGATGAAAGTGGCCGTGTACTCCGGTGCAAATTTAGTTGGAATCATGATGTTGTCATCGTCGCTATCAATTGACCATTCAACATGCGGCAGATTAGAATCACCAACAAAAATAACAACATCTTCAGGATCGGTAGCGATTTTGTGCATGGCTGTTAAATGTGATTCGTAGACTGTTTGCGGTGAATTTGGTGGAATGTATGCACAGTAGATGTAGATGACATGTGATTTAGTAGTAGCTTTCACACAAACGTATTCCAAATCGTCAGCACCGGCGATTTTTATCTCTTCACTGGCGAATTTGTCATTTTTGGTTGCAATTAGTACATTCAATTTAAATGATTGAAATATGCTCAATGGAAACTAACTATAAAACAGTGGCTTTATGGACGATTTTGAATTTATGTAAGACATTTTTTCAATATTCTGTGTTTCAAAACGGAAAATACCAAAATGTAATATTAACATAAATCTATAAGGCAAAAATCGATTCAGAATTTTTTTCAACAGAATTTTCAAATCAAATAATAATTCATAGTTTAATTAATTGAATGAGTTCCTGAAGTCTACATGAACACATTGAAACCAATTCTATAGCTTAAATACACAAAACAAAACAAAAAAATTTATCGTTTAAAACTTGGAATCGAAAATCATTCATATTGGGAAAAAATTGACTTTAAGTTTTTTCAACGAAATTTTGAATTAAACTTTTTTATGATGGTTCAATGGGTTGAAAGAGTTCCTATGGGCCAATAGAACTCATTGAAACCAATACCATGTCTAGAATTTGCAAAACAGAATTTCGCCGGTCAAAAGATGATATCGAGAATTCTTCATATAAGGGAACAAATCAACTCAATTTTTTCATCGACGAAATTTTCAAATCGTTCAATTTTCAATAGTTTTATGAATTGAATGTAGTTGTAAGGACCATCTGCACTTATTGCCAGTTTCAATTTGGAACCGTTTTCACAATTGTAATGTCGATGTTCCTTCTATGTTGCTAATATTATTTCGTCTAATCGTTGAAGATATGTCCAAATTGTTGGCGAGATTTCCTTGAATAATGTGTGAATTTCTCGGCATTTCAGTAAGAAGACTTGACCTCCTGAGAAACTCTATGTTTGTATGACTTACATTCAACATTCGAAATACTTGAATCGAACTCGAACAGTTCAAAACAAATCGAAATCGAACTCAAACAAACACGAACATAACTTATTTTGTTTCGAACAATTCGAACCGAACCCGAACGAACACGAACACAAAATTCAAAAGAAATCGAACTCGAACTGTTCGAGTTCGGTTCGTGAGCAGCTTTACTGAAGACACAAAAACAATATTTCTTACGGTTTACCGAGAAATAGCCTTGTGAAAATATCGCAAAAGTGCTCAAAATCCAGTTTGAGCCAAAAATGCAAAAATTCATATAAATTCACCTGTCAACCAACTTGGCAAAACGAATGATGCAGAATTTCTAGTTTTGATGAGTACTTTCAGAAGCGATTGGTTAAAGTGAGTCCCTCAATCATGTGTTGCACTGTGTTTGCTTTGTGGACGTATACACGAAAATATGGAACAGAATTCCATGCAAGCAAAGTGCTTGCAAATGCTTGCGTACAAGTACTTCACTTGCATACAATTTGGTCGAATTTTTTGCGCTACTGCCCACAAAGTAGAACATATAGTGCTAAAATTATCGAATTTATTCGAATATTTAAATATTGCTTAATGTGAAACGTAGTGAAAATACATTAAGCTATTCGATCGTTTTTTGTTTGTCTGTTTGTTTGTCTGTTTGTCTGTTTGTTTTCTTGTGCACCACTTTTAGCGGCTGGACCGATCTGGGTTCTGATTTCGGCTGTAGATTCGTGGCCTCCGTCCCTCGGGATGTATTTTTGATTACCCCCCTAGGTGGTCCCCCTGGATTTTTTTGACTACCCAATCGAT
>NW_022599464.1:0-3111 GCF_009176505.1 Sitodiplosis mosellana | reverse complement strand
TAAAGAACAGGTCCAATAGTCGTTCTTTTGAATCATTACGTACATGATTTACCTGATGAACTCCCATGCTCATGAGTCCCTGGATGAAAGTGGCCGTGTACTCAGGTGCAAATTTTGTTGGAATCATGATGTTGTCGTCGTCGCTATCGGTTGACCATTCCACATGTGGCAGATTAAAATCACCAACAAAAATAACATCTTCAGGATCGGTAGCGATTTTGTACATGGCTGTTAAATGTGATTCGTAGACTGTTTGCGGTAAATTTGGTGGAATGTATGCACAGTAGATGTAGATGACATGTGATTTAGTAGTAGCTTTCACACAAACGTATTCCAAATGGTCAGCACCGGCAATTTTATTCTCTTCACTGGCAAACTTTTCGTTTTTGGTTGCAATTAGTACACCGCCGCCACGTTGAAAGAGTCTATCCTTACGAAAAACAGAATATGAATCGTCAAAAAATTCAGCATCATAAATATCATTCCTGAGCCACGTTTCAGTTAAAATTATCATATCGTGATCGCAGGAAGCAGTGGTACAAAAGAAGCGTTTGTGTTTGTTGCATATGCTACGACAGTTTTGGTAATAGATTGTACACAAAACGCAGTGTTCATCCGATGTGCATGACTCTAGTTGCAACATCGGCGATGAAAATCGTGACGATTTCCTTCGTAGTGACCTGTGCAGCCGTTGTGCTGTCTCTTCACGACGGGTTGAGGCTGACGTTGGAGACAACAGCTCTTTTGACACAAATTCGGCTGGTTGCGTTGGCGCCGACCCCTCCGTGGGCGCTGCAGTGGCCGTTTGCTGCAATGCCGGTTCGATGCATTCATTGCCGGTTCCAACCGTTGAGTTTTCACTGTGCCAATGGAGTTTTTTGAATTTGGATGAGCGGCCTTTGCTGATAAAGTAGACTGAACCTGGATACTGGAGATTTTGCATTGACGTTTCCGACTGTAAACATGACATCAATTTATATGCGTGTGCTGTCAAAGACTGATTGTGGTGAACAGTGGTGAGATTGGAAACGCCATACATTTTATATACATTATTTGTTTGGGAATTATATTCATTTATTTTCTGCCATACATTTTATATACATTATTTGTTTGGGAATTATATTCATTTATTTTCTTTTATTGTTGATATTCGGGCTCTGCAAAGCCTAGGCTTCATCCACGATTTGTTTTCCAAAGAAATATTTCGAAAAAATCGTGAATTTGCACTGTCAACACTTGTGTGGTTTTTCATATGATTTGAAGTCCACCCGTTCACACATTCAATGAACTTGCTACACCAAGTGATAGTTTAGTTCATTGGTGTCGTTTTTCAATCCGCCATACGTTTTTATATGTGTGTGTTCATCGAAATGTCAAAGTTGTCAAGAATGCAACCGTTCTCCTCGTTCTTTGTAGTTGGGACCGAATTTGTTGGTTGTCATGAGTTTTGGGACGGTTTGCCGGTGCAGATGACTTCATAGACTTGACCTGAAATTCGGTGGCTTTGATTTTCTTGGGCCAAATACCTGCCGCTATTACCTTGTCAAAGTGTTGGCGAGGAACATCAAGTTTGAATGACACAAATGACAACTCCATTTTGTTGTCTTTCTTTACGAGCTTGGTTATTTTGAAATCACCTGTCAATGGTCGGACGGTTTCAATGCTTTTCAAGTGATTAATAATGTCGGCAGGCTTGGTTGTCGGTAGAAATTCGGTTAAATAAACCGAGCGCATCAATACAGTATCAACGGGCTTTGAATTTGCACCGTTTTGTCCACTGTTCCCGCTGGCATCACGACGAAAAACCGATTTCCACAGCGGTGAAGTGTCACTTTGCTCTTCCTCTGAAGAGTTCAGTTCTTCCGAATCAAGTCTGGGTCGCTTGCTTTTATTCCGCGGCGGAATTTCCGCCGTGAAATGTTTACATTTTGCAAGTCTACAAGCGGTAAACCCGAGTTTGACACGTTGTCCGATATTTGCTGCTGAATTTGGGTTGGTGCCGGAGTTTCATCCATTGGCTCAGTACGTGAGTTTGCCGATTTATCGGCTTTGTCCGAACTCTCGGAGCTAATTTCGTCAGGATAAAGTTTTTTGAGCTGGTTTAATTTGGTCCATATTGGCTCCAGCATTGTCAGCAGCTCAGCGATTTGGCTTTTTACCTCACAGTTCGATGTACACATGTTTACAGTCAGTCAGTAGGCAACAACAATAACAAGTAAACAGAACGAAGAAAAACTTGAAGAAATTATACACTGAAAACTGTACACAAAATAAATTTCGAACGAAAACTTTATATTGCTGAGGTAAAACAGGACTTAAACTTTTAATTTGATGTAAAATATCATATAATTAAGACGAAAAACAATTTGACACTATGATTGTTCTTGGGGCACCCAGGGCCCCCAGCGAACTTTAAAGTTGAATAAAAGTACTAAGCAGTGTATAAACCAACCGGAGTTAAGTCGCATTGTATAGATTGAACATTTCTCTACACGAATGAAAAAAAACATATACATATGTGTGAGTATGTGTAAAATACAGCCTGCCGCAAAACATGTTACGCTGTTGTTCTTGGGGACTCCAGGGCCCCATGGCTATTTTATATTATAACTGGACTATGATAAGAGATATCGACTTGGTGTCTGTAGCGTGTTGTAGACTAGTTTATGTACTACAACTTCGCCGTAAACATCAAGTCGTTATCTCTTATCAGTTACGCGAAACGCCGCGAAAACGTGAAAAACGCGAATTCAAAGTTTCTCATTTTTCAAGGAACTGATAGGAGATAACGAGATGGTGTCTATAGCAAAGTTGTAGCTCTGGTCGAGTACTACAACTATACTACAGACACCAAGTCGTTATCTATTATCAGTTACACGAAAAAATGATAAGAAAAAAATCGCGTTTTTCTCGGTTTTCTGCGGTTTCTTGCGTATTCCGCAAAAGTGATAAGAGATAGCGAAATAGTGTCTATGGCAAAGTTGTAGTTCTGATCAAGTACTACAACTTCACTACAGACACCAAGCCGTTATCTTTTATCAGTTACGCGAAAAAATGATAAGAAAAAATTCGCGTTTTTCACGGTTTTCGCGGCTTTTCGCGTAACTGATA
>NW_022599463.1:0-3283 GCF_009176505.1 Sitodiplosis mosellana | reverse complement strand
TTTGACTGTCACATTCATTATTGAAAAACAATTTTACAATTATTGTAAAATTGTAAATACGATTGTAAATACAATTTTACAATTATTGTAGAATTGTAAATACAATTTTACAACGAATTGTATTTACAATTACAATTACAATTTACAAAAATTGTAACAGTACTGTGCAACAGGCCCCAGATGAAAAACCTCTAGACGTGGTTAAAATGGAGTGACGCTCCTGTGCGTGGATTTACCTTTCAAAATGACTGATATCATTTTGAGTGACGCTAGGACGCTTATTACTGGGAACGAAGTTCAAAGGTGTTTTTCGCATTCACTATTGTGAAAATTTACTCACAATAAGGAAAAATATCGCGTCACGACTTTTGAATTTAGTCTCCAAGTCAAGCTTTAAAGCGTTTTGCCCTCCAAAAGTCGTGACGCGATATTTTTCCTTGTTATAATAAATTTTCACAATAGTGAATGCGAAAAACACTTTTGAACTTCGTTCCCAGTAATACAGCGTCCTAGCGTCACTCAAAATGATATCAGTCATTTTGAGTGGTAAATCCACGCACAGGAGCGTCACTCCATTTTAAACTCGTCTAGAGGTTTTTCATCTGATATCACTACTTTTGTAAGGCTTTTTTTGGAAAAATACATTTTCACCAGAAGTATGTCTATTTTAAGGTCTTATTATCAGGAAATTGCCATTTTCTGGGTAACACATTGGCACATTGGCATTCTAATTTCACAAGCTCTGGAGATTGTACTATCTAATTTCCACTACCATTGAAAAAGTCTCAATTTCCTCTAATTGCACATTATAAAATGTGATTAAATTTCAAAATAACCATAAAAAGAGTGTTGAAACGATTGTGGATTCTCATTATTTCATTAAAAAATATTAGTTTCCAACCACCAAAGCTCTGGAAAGTGCATTTTTTATGTATCCCCCGAGCAAAAGTTCAATTTCATACATTCAGATGCCAAAATGCCGATTTATGACCAAAATGACAACGAAATGGATATTCAAGTGTTCGTGAACTCCCATTATTTTCACGAAAAAATAGCAGTTTTCTAAGACCAAAATGTCGTCAGAGGTCTATTTCACGGGTTTTCCGAAAAAAAAACATCATTTTCAGTGAAAATAGAGCAAGTTGAAAAATTCACTTCAACCCGACCTATTTTTCGACCATGAAATGCTCTCAGATCGCATTGTGACCACTTTTAATCGATTGCTCGTCGAAAATTGAGCGGATATGGTCTTTCGTGAGTCTTTTTCAGCCAGTAGATGCGTATTTTTGGCAGCAATTTCATGGTAGAATGCGACTCTTCGTACAAATTCCGTTCATTGATGAATTGCCTATGCCCAGAACTTCGAAATACGAATTTTCCCGGATATGTGGCATATGCCATTTTGTTGTTATGTTGGCCGGCTACAAACGCTCAGTTTTTGGTAAAACATTGTAGGGCTGATTTTTGAGAAATCGGGTTTGGTGTGAAATTTAAGGGGGTCGATTTTTCATAAAAATCGACTTTTTTCTTTTATATCACATAAACATTGGCATGTGTGTGGAACTTTTTGAAGGTCTTCTCAAATAATTACGAGCTGACTTTGCCTGATGGGTGTCTGAGTTGATCTAGTGTGCGAAATAAATACTTGAAAAAATCGTATTCATGCAGGCTAGCGAAGCCATAGCCAGCTCTCCTGTAATGCAAATGTCAATCTGAGGACGGGTTTCGATGTGGCCCGACACCAGCTACAGCTTAGGCATATCGGCACCGGAATCTGTGGGGGTCAAAAAAGTTTCCGGACACACGAACGTAGGGACGCACAAATCAATAAAAAATCATGGTCAAACTGCCAATGCCCATAACTTTTTCGTATTTGGATCAATAGGGGCACTTAGACCGGCGTTGGAAAGGTGGCAAGGAGGAGCTTCTCGTGGACACCTCAGACCACCCCCTGGGTACCCCCTTCGTAAGATATGGGTATAGATTTGAAAATTTATCGAAATTTTCCAACCGCTATATTTTTGCCTAGACCACACTTTAGGCATGGGGGATATGGTATTTCCGACTATTTGGGCCAAGACCTTTCCAACGTACCTAACATGTCAGGGCCCAAATAGTGTCCTGAGAAAATAGCATATTTACTGTATATATACTCGTGACGCAAAAACTGGCATTTTTGATATCACGGAGGACGGTAGTCCGACAAGTGACGCACCATAGACTGTGCATTTCAAGCCAAATATCAAAAATGCCAGTTTTTGCGTCACGAGTATATATACAGTAAATATGCTATTTTCTCAGGGCACTATTTGGGCCCCGGCATGTTAGGTACCGTTGGAAAGGTCTTGGCCCAAATAGTCGGAAACACCATATCGCCCATGCCTAAAGTGTGGTCTAGGCAAAAATATAGCGGTTGGAAAATTTCGATAAATTTTCAAATCTATACCCATATCTTACGAAGGGTACCCAGGGGGTGGTCTGAGGTGTCCAAGAGAAGCTACTCCACGCCACCTTTCCAACGCCGGTCTAAGTCGAAGGTCCTGCATCTAAGCGTCTGACAGCTCACTTCTAGCGCTACGAGACAAGTGTCAAAAGTTGTGACACAGATCGTTCAATGTATTATTGAATCTTTTTTATATTTGTTAATAAAGTAGACAAAAAGAATAAAAATGTCACGAATGTGCAAAATTGATTTTTGTGAGAGCATAGCACGTGATAAACATCAATTTTATAAGTAAAAAATGTTTCTTTCATTACGGAACATTGTTGATGCGTTCAATTTGTCGCGTTCATGAGTGCGTCTAACGACGTAAAGAATTGAAATGAACTTCACTGAATGCGCTCATCGCAAATTCGTGTTTTACTTTGTTTTGTTAGTGTGGTGCAGGGGTCTAGGTGCCCCGATTGGTCCAAAAACGAAAAAGTTATGGGCATTGGCAGTTTGATCTTGATTTTTTATGAAAGTATTGATTTGTGCGTCCGTTCGTCCGTGTGTCCGGAAACTTTTTTTACCCCCACAGATTCCGGTGCCGATATGCCTAAGCTGTAGCTGGTGTCGGGCCACATCGAAACCCGTCCTCAGATTGACATTTGCATTACAGGAGAGCTGGCTATGGCTTCACTAGCCTGCATGTATACGATTTTTTCAAGTATTTATTTCGCACACTAGATCAACTCAGACACCCATCGGGCAAAGTCAGCTCGTAATTATTTGAGAAGACCTTCAAAAAGTTCCACACACATGCCAATGTTTATGTGATATAAAAGAGAAAAGTCGATTTTT
>NW_022599462.1:0-1105 GCF_009176505.1 Sitodiplosis mosellana | reverse complement strand
AAAAGTGTAAAATGTTACTACAGTGTAATGTGTCTCGATGATGTATGCCCGCATAATACATTATGTACCATTGTGATTTGAGCTTTCTTTCTTCGTTCCGCAAGCGTAATCATGTGCAATTCCAGCAATCGACATTCGTATGGTGGCAACTTAAATCCATGCGATCATTTCATTTTACGCAGTGCAAACAGTAAAAATTGCTTTTGGACGGATTCAACTCGAGCAATCTTTTCAGCGGTGTATGGGCTCCAAATCTGTGAGCCATATTCGATTATCGGTAATACAAATGTGAAAAATAATTTCTTAATTGTCCACGGGTCCTCGAACTCTCTCCCAAAATGTTTGATCCATGCTAATCTTGACTTTGCTTTGGCGGTAATGAATTCAATGTGTGCGTTGAAATTCATGTTTACATCCAAAATGACTCCCAGATCCTTCATCACTTCGACATGGTCAATTTTTTCATTGTTACATATTTAGATTGATAAACAATTAGTAGTGATAATTTTCGATAACTTTCAGTTCTCGCCTCGTTAAAAACCTGGCTCTTTTTGTACATCATGCGCTATTCACAATAGTAGGAACATGAAAACTAAAACAGTCATACAACCAAGATGGAAATGCTTGATATTAGTCTATGGCAAACGGTCCAGGATAACCTTTGGTAAACGTTTCCAAAGGGACAAAGGCTATGTGAAGCGTTTAAATACACGTTTAATTTGAGACCCTGAGACAGCAAAAGTCGTCGCTCAATTTATACCGGTTGATAAATTGACGAGAAGTTTTACGTCTGTAAAGGCAGATCCATGTTGATTGCAGAGTGCATTGAGTTTACATGGACTATGATTTGAAACGTAACTAGAGATCAAAAATCAAATTATCTGCATAAAAATGATTTTTTTTCTCAAATATTAAAAAAAAAACATCACACATAACCTCAGATTATCTGTACTGATGTTCAAGTTATTTATGAAAGATATGTTTCAATGTATTTGAGAGAATAATTTGATTTTTGATCCGATTTTGGTGGGTTGTAGTGACCTTTGGGTCAAATTATGTTATGACAGATGATCTATTTCAGTTTTAACGGTATGATATTTTAAAG
>NW_022599461.1:0-2512 GCF_009176505.1 Sitodiplosis mosellana | reverse complement strand
ATATGATTACACTAAGCAACAACAAGAAACAACCACAGAGAAGAGGATTTATTTACAAATTTTTTTGGGGCCACTTTATCCAAATCTAGCGTTAGTTTGTCCTGGCACGTCTAGTTTTAAAGATACATTCATTGCGGTTTCCGTATCAGATTTGGATTAAGTAGGCCAAAAAACCTTGGAAATGAGTCTCCTCTTTTTGGGAGAATTTCGTTTTCGACATTTGTTGCATAGTGTTAGTAGACCTCAATTCATATATTCCATAACTGAAAAATACCACAATTCAACAATTATACGTTGCATGGCACGTGTCAGCTATTAGGAGATGAATGGTATAAAAGAGGCAGCACCGCATAGGGAAGACCAAACGAATTCAAAGGATCTTCTAAAGAAGTACAAGAAATTTCTCTACTATCATTGTGCAACAGGTTAAAACTCTGTTTCGTTGGCAAATTAAAATGAATCTACTACACGGTTTGTTTTCGGTGCTATTTATCCTTGAATTTTCGGTAAGTTTTTTCTATTTCTTTATCATTTTCACTTTTATCCAATAAAATACGATATTTCTGTAGAACTGAAAGTAAACACGAAATTTCTTTTTCTAGGAACTTCAAGGCAAACGTAAGACAATTTTGGTTTTCGAACTAGCTTTTTATAATTCCAAAAGATTTTTTCATACTTTTATAATATTCAATTCGAAATTTCTACTTTTTTTCTAATGAACTCTTCTTAAGGGCGAAGTGATTAAAAACATGTCAAAGGCAAAGTTTGTAGCTGGAATCCATATCCCCGCAAGTGAGTCTGCTTTAGAATCAATTTCATTTTTGTGTGTGTGAATTTTTGTCCGAAAAATTCAATATTCCATCAATTTTGCTAGGGGCTGACCACGCTTCAGAAAATTGAAAATAATACTAGATTTTACAATTTTTTTCAAACAATATATTATTTACAACTGTGAAAGAATGACTACCAGCTTTGCCCTATTTGAACTTTTCATGATATTTGTAAGTGAAATTTATAAGTCCATCTATTGAAAAAACCCAAAATCAATGAAAGTTCAAAGTTTTTCATAGATTATCTATGGTATTTACATGTGACACATACAGCGCCATCTATTGAAAAAAGTCACAATCGTGTCAAGTTGAAATAAGGCAAAATAACCCAGAAAATGGTTGTCATTCTTTTTCGAACTTTCTCCAGAAACGATTCACTGTAACCGATAACTTTCAATTGTGCGTTGTTTTCAAAACGAATATGCATTTCTGTTGGTTTACTGTCAGAAAATTCATCACATTTTTGACCACCACAAAAGTATCGTTCATAGTGGATTATAGATTTAGTCAAATATTTGAGTTAACATACAGATGGTATTAAAACTGAATGATAGAAGCGAATTTTGTAGATGAAAAATTCGCGGTTTCCCCCTAGCAATTTTGTGTGTGTGTTCATTTTTTCTTTTAATATTATTGCTTGTACTGAGAATGAACCGATTTTATTACAAAATATTTGCATGAATACAAAGACCATCCAAATGATCCCAATAGCAAAATGATGAGTAGGTGTACCGCATTTATTCTGTCGAAAACGGAAAATATCACGAATGCCCATTGTGTGGATGACGCTCCATATGTTTATGTGGTAGCTGGTACGAAAGTTGTATCAGATGCAAACCAGAAAATTAAAATCAAAGTAGAAAAAGAGAACATTGCATGTCACCCTCATTATAGTCGTTTAATTGTTGGTGGATTTGATATTGCCAAAATTACACTGAAAACGCGTTAGAATTCAGCGATACCGTTGGTAGTATTGAACTCGTGGATAAGGATTATAAATTGAATGACCCATCAGAAGTGGTCACTGCCTATGGATATGGCGTGTTGAACAATATCCGAGGGGCAAATCACTCAAAATAGTAATTGCAAAATTTAGCAGTAATTGAACGAGAAAAAAGTAATTGCATAGGTAATTGCTACGAAAAAAGTAGTTGCGAAAGTAATTGTTGATCAGCAATTACTACATTTTTCTTGCAATTACCAATGCAATTACTTCTTTTTAATGCAATTACTTTTGAGTGATCTGCCCCTCGACAATATCGGACCTAAAGGTGTCAAACGGACACTCGTTTGTCCGTCCGTCCGTCCTTTTACAAATTTAGGACGGACACAATTTTTTGTCCGTCCGTTTGAAAATTTCGGACGGACAAATTTTTTTGTCCGTCCGTTTGAACATTTAGGACGGACAAATTTTTTTGTCCGTCCGTTTGAAAATTTAGGACGGACAAAAAAAAATTGTCCGTCCGTTTGATATTTTGATCGTCCAAAAAAGCCCGCAAATCTAACTTTTAGAACATCCAATAATCTATTATAACTTAGTTTTCGACGAGGAATTCATTTCTTATATTTTTTTATTAAAAATATCGTCAGGAGTCAAACGAACATATACTTTTGTCCGTCCTTCTGTAAGAAATGCCCGTCCGTCCGTCCGTCCTAAATTTTCAAACGAACGGACAAAAAAA
>NW_022599460.1:0-1329 GCF_009176505.1 Sitodiplosis mosellana | reverse complement strand
CAAAAATTGCAAGTCTTTTAATAACGTGAATGAGCTATGCGATAGGTTGAGAATTTTATTATCAATAACCGCAAGTGAACCGAAAGATATTGAGGAGATGAATGCAATAATCATAAAATTACGAGAACTGGAAATTCTAGTATAAATAGCGTTTGAATCCTATTTCAAAAACTATTAGTTCATTTCAAGTGCGTTTTAAATCACTTAGCATCAAGATGTTGTTACTCAAAGCAATGAGTTTTGTGTTTATTTTTTTTTCAATCTTTCACGTGGAAGCTCAAATGATATCAAGCACATTAGCGAAAGCTCGAAGAACACAATCCATGAAAACACTGTCATATGAAAGCCGTTCAAACGTTCAACCGACTGGATCATCATCAGCAACGTTATCGCTTGAACGACAGCACAACCAGAAAAATCAACCGATGGCATCAACATCAGCCGATGCAACTCGCTTAGAAGAATCAAAGAGTGGAATTCAAAAGGTTGGAAGTTTTTCCAGCATCAACTTAGAAGAAGCCAACAGGATGACCAACAGTGAGATTATAGATCCCGCACGTGATGGTGTTTACGCGCGTGTAAGGAACGCGATTCGAAACCAAATATCGAATGCAGCAATTGGAACTGCAATTGGATCTGCAATTGCCGCTGGTGGAATTCAATTGAGTCATAATTTTGCTCAATTGATCCCTAATGCTACAACAACACCAGTTCCGAAAAGCGATCCTGATGGAATAACAAATGATATGTAGAATATTTTTTTTCATTTTTAAATAAACCACTAATTCGCATTTTGACAACCGCAATAATGAAAACTTGTCAATGATGAAAACTAAAAAATTTGTTCATGTCAATGGTGAAATAAAAAGTGCATCAAAATCGCAAATAAACAAAACAATGCTTTTTTTCTGTGTGTGTGTGTGCGTCATTTTTTTTACAGAGATCATTTTTTTCAGTGGCGAACAAGAGAGACGCACAACGTGAACAACAAAATAACAACATTCTTTCCTCGTCGAACTTGTGCTCCTCATTCTTCTTCTTCTCAATGATGCGTATGAAATGTGAACGTTTTTTTTTCTTCATTTTTTACAGCGGTCAAGCGACTCAGCGAACAGTAGATCATTTGCGTGTCGATAAACAATGGGTAGTCATAACAATCGTCAATGCTTCGTTCATATGCTTCGTTCATGCCCATCGGATTTTTGGTTTTATTGAGTGAATGCGGAATGTGCAAGAAAGAGAGTGAATGCATGTGTGTATGAAAGAGAGAGAATGAACGTGTGAAAGAGAGAATGAATGTGAGCGTGAAAGAGAGCAAAAATGTGTGAT
>NW_022599459.1:0-2172 GCF_009176505.1 Sitodiplosis mosellana | reverse complement strand
TACAAACACGAAAAGATCAGGTTTTTCACGACTCTTGGAGTCGTTTTCCTGCAAACAAAGTATTCAGCCAGTTTTTGGCGGTGTAAATAAATTGTTAAATAGATGATCCTGATGATGGGCATTGCCCGAAATATATCGATCAATTAGCAACTAAGTGCCTTTTTATTCATAAACGGGTGTATGGAGGCAAAACAATACCAAACGGCATAAAATTGTACAGTGGTTAAAGAACATATGCCGTCAACTGAAGAAATCGATGATGGAAAAATTCTTGTACATGGCACGCATACAATATAACAAAATCGGAAAAACGGGAACGTTTCTGATACTGTTCAATGATTCAGTTTGTATTGAAAATCGAAATTTCACAAATGAAAAAAAGTTGATTTCAAAAGTTATTTGCGCAGAAACAGACCAAGTCAGTATGACATTTTGAAAGTAATCGAAACCTAGAACGAAAAGTTGAAAATACCTTCCTTAACGGCAATCGAAAAAATATCCATAGAATTTGAAAATCATCCGATAATAAGTGCTCTTATTTGCATCGCAATTTTCATATCAATATTAATCATTATAAACTAAGTCATTAAGTTCTGCAAACTGTATAACGCCTATAGAGCGAGAAAACAAAAAGAAAGATCAAATGCTTACGTCAGAGCATTGTTCGATGCGAAATCGGGGACAATTTCTTCTAACGGGGGGAAGAGTTAATTCCACTGTTGTTGACGATTCGAATGCGTAGCAGAATCGGACACTTGATAAACATATTCAAATATGAACATAATTGGCACGACGATAAACACATGAAGCATGAATGACAATAAGTTCGGCAATGCATTTGAGCCATTAGTATATGACTAATGCGCAACGTACAGCAAATTCCGTACAAACAGTAAGCATTCGGAATCGTTCTAGAATCGAACAATAATATAAATATTTTTCAGTTTCATTTTTGCTGACCTAAGCATTTCCAAAAACTATATATAGGGCAAATGAGCCATAGCGTTTAGTTTTTGCGTGGTATCAGTCTGTACACGACCTATCAGCTGTTACTCAATAAAGTTGAAATATACTTAAAACTCACTGTATTTTAATTCTTGGTAACAAAGAGAATTTTACTCGCGGTTTGTTGAATGAATTTTGATCCATGCGATTTGACAACATAGTAAAATTTGGGTAAAAATTTTTGTATGAAACTCTTGCAAATTTATATCATTTTTTCCGTTTTATTTACAACTGCTGTGCTTTGATTTTGGACAAATTTTTCATACTTCATATACAGTCTATCTATTGAAAGTTTACCATTAGAAATGGTCGAAAATGACGAAAATGACATGCAAAATTATCTTTTCGAGTTCAGTGCTGGGGTTGGAATGCAGCACACCAAGGTGGTGGTAGGCGTCAATCGTCAGCACTAAAATTAGCACTAAATTATAGGCTATATGTGAAATCTGAAAAGTCTTTCATTAGGGTGGCTCCCATACAAAATGTCAAAAATTACGAAAATGACGAAAATGACATGTTCTTAATTTTGAAAATTTTGGTGCTAGGGCTGGGTTACAGCACCAAAGTCATGGTAGGTGTCAATCGTCAGCACCAAAATAGCACTAAATTATAGACCGGGTTTGAACATAGGTTCTGACACCAAAAATTTCAGGGGGGGTCAAAACCAATTCATGATGGGGTCAAAAAAATCAATTGTATCTAGTAAAATCGGTTTCGGAAAGAAGTGAAGACCTAAAAAAAAAAAAGGTCCTCACTTTTGCAAAAATAAGTCCGAAAATCTAGTGTTAATGTTCCCTTCGCAGCAAAATTAAGGAGCAAAAAAAAAGGTCCTCACTTTTGCAAAAATCGTTGGGGGTCAAATTTTGCCAGCAGGGGTCAGGATCAACGAGATCAGACTATGTCAGAACCTATGGGTTTGAAATCAGAAAAGTCGAGCGTTAGGGTGGCTCCCATAAATGATATGGTTTCAATTTTGAAAATTTTGGTGCTGGGCTCAGGAAGCAGCATCAAAGTCGCGGTAGGTGCCAATCGACAGCACTGAAGTAGCACTAAATGATAATACTTACGATCAGCCAGCACCAAATTGGGGTGGGACCAACGACATGGAGCTCACAATATTGGATTCTTAACCCTAGTAGAGGTGTCAGCGAACATACCGAACGTTCG
>NW_022599458.1:0-3429 GCF_009176505.1 Sitodiplosis mosellana | reverse complement strand
CCTGACACCATGTTGCTTGGGAGATCATTTATCACGTTCATAACCAAATCCTCAGTGATGTCAATCATAGGAAAATTAGTACATAGATCTCTTAGTAGTGGTTCATCTTCAGAATAATCTCCAGCTAAGCTAATATCTGGTTCAGTATACGATTTTGCAAAATGTGTTGCAAAAAATTCAGCTATCTCACCACGGTTACCGCTCTCATTGTCTCCAAACATCATTACATTAGGAATGTCATCATGCCTTTTTTTGGAATTATTTACAAATTCGAAAAATCTCTGTGGGTCCTCGTTAATAAGTTGTTCCATTTCAAGTTTGTAATTTTTATAAGCCAAACGTGCGCTCTTTTTGTACTCTTTTCTTAGTTCAGAGTGTTCTTCCTTTGCATGCTTTCTAGCTTCGACAGTATGCCTGGATCTCATGAATTTGTACTTTGTATTGAGTCTATTTTTCATGTAAACGAGGTCATGACTAAACCATTTCGCGTGACTCGAAATCTTCCTCCTTTTCACGTCAACACTCGATGATATCACTGAATCCATCAGTTCATAAAAATTGGTGATTTTAGAGTTCAAGTCGTCGCCAGAAAAAACGTGCATCCAGTCGACGTTATCAAGAATCTCATTTATATTATTGTAGTTGGCATTTGCAAAATAACGATAACTAAAATCAATAGTTGACTTGCCATTGTTAAATTCAACATCGCTAATGGTAATTGCATATGATCGATGATGTGACTCCTTTTTTAGTAGGTGATGGGTGTTTTTTGAGCAGCTCACGGTCTCTGTACAATTTGTCCACACCAAGTCTAACATCGCACAGTTTTTATTTCCAACTTTGTTTACTTGAACAAGTCCCATTTCATGCATGGGATGCGTTCAGTGGGATGGCAACGTCACAATCTTCATTTTCATCTGTATACCATTCCAAGTTGGATAAATTAAAATCACCAGAAATTACCAAAATATCCTCGGACTTCAATTTTGCTGCTACCTCACGAATTGCATTCATATTCGCCTCATAAACTGCGACAGGAGAATCAGGACGTATGTACAATTCAATTAGAAAAACATTCCTGTCTTTCAATGGCAGGATAACTTGTTCAGCGCCATACTGCTCACCTGTGCTGACGAGTTCAGATTTCATTGTCTTATCAACAGCAATTATTTATTTATTTATTTATTTTTATTTATTTATTTATTTAACACCGCCAAAAACTGGCTGAATATTTTGGTTTGCAGGAAAACGACTCCAAGAGTCGTGAAAAACCTAATCTTTTTGTGTTTGTACAATATATGGTAATTTTATACAATAAATAGTTGTAATAGTCTTTCTCGATTGGTATAACAATTTGGTCTAAAAAGCATTGACACAAGATAACCTAACCAATACATGGAAATGAATAGGTAGCCGAAATGTAAACGGTCCAATATAGCCTAACTTGAACGTGTAAAAAATGAAAGACCAACTGAAGCGTTAACACTGTATTGACGGCCCAAATGACTGCAAAAGTCATCATTCAATTTATCCAGAGGTGATACATTGAAGAAAAGTTTTACGTCTAATCTAACAAGTCCCTGTTGGTAGTTATGAATTTGTAATTTAGTAGAGACCGAAAGACATAAGAACAGATTTACAATACTTGCAAATACATTAACATAAACGGTAGTTTCCATTATAAATTAATGGCAGGTCAAAAGTTAATCACCAACTCAATGGATGGCTATATCACAGTTAATGTTGCTACTTATTTTAAAGTTTGTGTAAAAATCACGGATAAATTTCATTATTTCTATACATTTTGTAGGGATGTAAGATAAAAATTTGTCAATATTTAATATTAAATTTTTGGTTTTGTTCGCTGCGTATCGACGAGATGAAATTAGCACGGCTGGTTGAGTTATTGAATTGTTCAGCCACTTTGTTTGCAAACTTGCATATTTGAGGCACTTGAGCTCTGATTTGTTTGTCCATGAGCTTATCTTTAATCTTTAGGTAGTCTGTGTGCCTTAACCTACGTGCGCTCTCTCCAATTGCGATGTCATGGCGTACATTGGGACAATTTGCGATCCCATTCACGATGTCGTACATGAATACAATAGATGCATTCACTCTCCTACGCTCCAACGATGTCATGTTCAACGCTTCAAGTCGCTTGTTGTAGTCGGTGATACTGTAGCCGTTGGCCGCCGTACGGTACTCTCTTCGGGCGAACTGGGTGAACTTTCTCAACGCGCTCTCAATTTTGTCGATATGCACGGTATAAGTTGGTAGCCATACAACATTGCAGTACTCAAGATGAGACTGAACCAGTGCGTAGTATAGTGTTTTGAGCGTTTGAACGTCGGTTAAATCGGTCAATTAGTACACCTCCACCCCTTGTTTTAATTTTTCTTTGTTTTGATTCAGTTTCAATCGATCGGTCACAGCGATACACATTAAAATTTTGAGGAAAAACTTCTGAAGAATCAATTGTGCCGTCAAGGCGAGTCTCACAAAGCATAAATATTGCAGAATCCGAAGCGATTATGTCAGCGTTAAATTCAGCAAGTCTGGATCTCACTCCATTGATGTTTTGCGTGTGTATATTTTTCTTCAGTTTATGTAAATGTGTGCGGTAAAATGAATTATTGTTCAAAAATGATGAGGCATGCCGTTCAAATGTGGTACTCCGTAAATTGGGTGTCGATATTGGTCGGAATGATAATTCTGCTGCGGATCGGTCCAATATTGTGGTAAAAAAGACGAAGACTGGTGATGTGGCCTGGCAATTGTTGTGTGGATTATGTGATTTGTAGGTTTATCAGCCACATCGCTTTTAAATGTAGTGGTGCCAAGAGTGAGTCTGTAAAAAGTTACACAGGATGACCAACAAGTCTTGAACAGAAGCGAATATCAAAGCAGTAATCATTTTTTCCATTTATCGAAAAGAAAGTGGAATCTCGTCGAAAATTTATTATAATTAGATTAGGCAGTAGCTGAGTATGGGAAGAACAAAACCTAATTTAACTGTTATTTTCCCTTGTTTTTGTGATCGAGATGAAATGTGTGATGGTTCATTATTTCAGGGTGAATACCTGAGATGTTTTCTCTGTAAAAATGCTATTTTCATTGAATATATGACTGTGAATTTGCTCGTGAATTATTCTGTGCATTTGATTTGATTGACAGTAGCGGCTCAGTAAACAAAGGGAAAATTGACAATGTTTTGAAGCGCTATAAACGTTTTTTCCATAATTCGTCGCCTTTTGCACTCACTTGTATGTCATGCAGAAAACATTTCGTCGATAATGCTGTCACTCAAAGCCAACTGGAGACAGAGATTAGAAAGAGCAACGAAAAATCTACCGAAATCTCTGCTCAAAATACTGAAATTTTACGTTTATCAAATGAGTTGGATAACATCAAAACTGAATTAAATGATTT
>NW_022599457.1:0-1337 GCF_009176505.1 Sitodiplosis mosellana | reverse complement strand
CATTCGAGCATCAATTAGTTGACGAGAGAAGCATGTCAACTCTTCCACGCAATCAGAATCCTACAATTCAGTAAAAGTCAATTTTGGAATAAAACAAAACAGTTTTTTAGTTTTCTATTGTTTTTTTATGGTTTATTATGGCTTTTGGTCTTATAGACATTTTTTCACTGAGTAAGGAACTTGAGTTTGTTTTGGAAATGCAGGATTTTTTCAGATGAAATTCATTTATTTTTCAATTGCTTCTGATTTTTCATCCTTTTTGTCCTCGTTGCTCTTGATGCATTGTTTAGCCGGGCCGGTTTGTTGGATTTGAATCTGGCGCACGTTGGATCCTTCAATGGCTGCAGCGTGTGGACACTTAATCGAGAGAACGCCATCAGATGAGAGACTTGATGTTACGTCTTCCACCTTGAATCCTTTTGGTAGTTCATACCGACGAGTAAATTCTCGCGAAATGTAACCGTGTTCGTCTTTTTTCTCTTCGTGCTTGGCGTTCACCACAATCGAATCGTCTTCCGTTTTCACCGAGATCTCGTTGGGTTGGAAGTGTTGAACGTCGAGACAGACTTGGAAACCGTCCTTTCCAATATGCGTCTGTCCAAATAGCTCGTCCAAATGCGACGATTGCGATCGCAAATAATTGCCGGTGCTTGATAGCGAGTGAGCCAACAAACTTTCAAGAGAAACCAACAAATCTCTTGGATGATAACCCGAACCAAAATATGGCAAAAGTGACATTTTTACTCGACTATTTTTTTCTCGTTCACAAAATGCACTTGAAATCGCTTGCTTTGGTTGTCAACGTTCTAAGAACACTTTTCGCTTGTTTTGGTTTTAGCTTTGCTATGCTTTGCTTTGTATTCAACTGATGCTCAGTGCGATGCGTCACGGTATTTATACATTCGCCACAGGATAGCGTATTTTCGGTTGCATGAGTCAACACCAAAACGGAGAAATACTTCATGTATTTTTTTGACGATTGAAGCAAAGTATATCAATAAAGCCGCCTAACATGATGCGACGTTGGATGCAACGTTTGCACGAATCAACATCTCTGTGTACAACGCACACATAGACTCTTCGCATTCACACGAACGTACACATAAAGACTTTACTTTCACACAAACGTATAGTTACAGAGATTGGTGGTTGGCGGCGCTCCCAACAAAGTTTCCACAGCAGTTCTAAACGTCAAACATTGTTAAAGCATATGAGATAGCTACTATTGGTCAACACTCTTCTCGAATACGCAAGAGTCTCGTTCGCCGAACAATGCAACGTATTGTAACAACGAGAAAGTTCTTTTACTTTAGTAAACATTAAATTCACGCACAGCT
>NW_022599456.1:0-1724 GCF_009176505.1 Sitodiplosis mosellana | reverse complement strand
TCATTGTTTGTGTTGTGTGGTAGCCAAACAAGCGTGTTACTTGTTGAATACTCGATATTTTTGCTCGACAAATGTGTAATAAATACACACGATTTTACTCAATGCTCAAATTTGTTAGTCTAATTATTGTGGTGAAAAAGATGCTATTTATTTGAATCGATTTGAATGTTGTTTAGTTAATGTGTATCGATGTGTATTCTTTTCCTTACTCTAACTTACATCACATCGGTTGCGATCGGTTCAAGAAGAATATTCAACGGATATATCTTTCGAATCTGACATACAGTGTTTGTTATATGTCATCATAGTTCACTTGCTAGGACCAGTTGGCGTTGGCAATGCGAGCATGGGAGTAAACATAGTGTCGAGTTTTTCAAGCGGCAAAAATAAAATCAGTATTTCAAAATTATTCCTGGGTGTTTCTGCTGAACTTCAGTTTCTTTGATGAATTATTTATTCAAACTTTCATGTCGTTGCAAACTAAAATTGAAAATATTTCCAAAAACCGAACATGTCGAGACAAAGTTTCGGATTGATTTTGAGCCATGGAGGTACCTCCCCTAACAAAAACCTCCAAAAAATGGTACATTTGTATGGGAAGTACCCGAAAAAAGCAGGTTTTGATCTAGGCAAACTTATGTTTTTTTGCAAAAATAATGGGGGTCTGTGAACAACCGAACACCTGTTTATCCATAAATTTGGTCTGAAATCGACATTTTTCAAAATTTTCCCCGAAAATTAGTCTTTTGTATGAAATATCACTCAGAAAACCATTTTTTAGGGTTTTGGTCAAGGCAAACTTATGTTTTCTTGCAAAAATAATGGGGGTCTGTGAAAAACCGAATGCACATAAATTTGGACTGAAATCGACATTTCTTGAAATTTTCTCCGAAAAATACACTTTCGTATGAAAAATCAGTCAGAAAGCCATTTTTTAGAGTTTCGGTCAAGACAAACTGATGTTTTTTTGCAAAAATAATGGGAACCTTCAAACAACCGAACACCTATTTGCCCAAAAATTTGGCCTAAAATCGACATTTTTGGAAATTTTCTCTGAAAAAGACATTTTTGTATGAAAAATCACCCAAAAAGCCATTTTTTTGGGTTTTGGTCAAGGCAAACTGATGTTTTTTTGCAAAAATAATGGGAGTCTTCGAACAACCGAACACCTGTTTGTCCATAAATTTGGCCTAAAATCGACATTTTTCGAAATTTTCTCCGAAAAATACACTTTCGTTTGAAAAATTCACTCAGAAAGCCATTTTTTAGGGTTTTGGTCAAGGCAAACTGATGTTTTTTGCAAAAATAATGGGAACCTTCGAACAACCAAGCACCTACTTGCCCATAAATTTGGTCCAAAACCGACATTTCTTGAAATTTTTGAAATTCTGTTCGAAAATCACATTTTTATATGGAAAATGGTCAAAATAGTTATTTTTCAAGCTCAGAAGTGCTATGAAAAGAGTTTTCATTGAAATTTTGGTTAAATACTAAGCGGGAGGTAAACCAAATTGCCGCGGAGCGGAAAAGTTTGGTTTACGTATGTAATTCGTTTTATTTTATATTTTTGAACGGTCGAACAAGCGTTCAAAAGTGTTCGACGGCCAACACTACATACTACCCCCTATAATACAATATAATTGACAGCCCAAGAACAAAATAACAACTTCTGAACTCTTTGCCGATAAATGAAACGAAAAAAAACTTAGAGCAAAAAAGAAACA
>NW_022599455.1:0-1938 GCF_009176505.1 Sitodiplosis mosellana | reverse complement strand
TACTTGATAATTACGAAAAGTGATTCCATCAAATGCAAACCACGTGTCTTTGCAAAGAAAAAGTACACACAAAATGTGCACTCAGCACAAACCCTATTCAGTTAGGTTATGTGTTACAAATTTTCATGAGCATCTAATAATTTCATGATTTATCACATTTACGGCCGAATCACAAAATTTTATACTCAAAAAATGTCATCCGAATAAATGAAAAAACGTCATCCGAATAAATGAAAAAACGTCTAGCGCTTACGTTTGTTGTCGATTATTTCCTGCTAAAAATAGTTTTTTCTTGTATCTTCCAATGTGTCTGCCTAGCTTGGTGGTTGTCTAAACAATGACAAACTCAGAGTAATGCATTGTCTGTAAGTAACAGCATCAATGTCTACGGCTCATACACTTGCAAGCGTGCTATTTGTGTTGGTGAGTTTCGTCAAGTTCTCAACGACGCAAAGTGACACTTCATCTCCATTGGTAGCTGTCAAATGGTGGTTGAGCAAATTCAGAGCTCGATTCGAAAATGTCGGTTGAATTCATGCAAAACTTTCTTTTTCGAATTCCAATTTGGTCAAAGAAATGTTTTGAAACCAAACGTTGTGCTCTATGAAAACGAAGATCGCTTTGCTATTGCGTGCGTGCATTCCGCGTGATCAGAATATTTGGTTGTCAAACAAAAACAAACTTATTCGTTGTGTTTATATTGCAATGTGAACAAATTAGCATCGCAGAATTATGTATGTCTCGCGAACGCAACGAATACTGTTACAAAATCTGGTTCAACAAATGCATAGAATTAAAATGAAAACGAAGCCATTCACGGTACATGTAATTATAAATGACATCTGGCCATCAACTTCGTTTGCTAATATTTCTGAAATAAGAATCCTATAGTATTACAAAATAAAATCGAATTCAGGCTGACGACGAGTTTGAATTCATTATGCGTTTGTGAGGAAAATGTATGTGAATTGAATTCATTGTGGCCCATTATTGGTGGCTTCTATGAATAATTGAAATCGCACAAAATCACTCTAAGTCATTAATTCTATTCAAATCTGTTGTTGTTATTAATCAATGGATAAATCTAAAACGTAATATTTTTTTCCCAAAACGGTCAGAAAAATTTCTTTTTTGGCTATAAAAACTAACTAAATTTGGTAAATTTTTTTGCCGAAAAATAATCGGAAAAATATTACCTTTTGTCAGAAAAAATTCAATTCTGTGAAGAAAATGAACTAAATTGGGCTGAAATATATCTAAGAATGTTTGCTTAAAAAATCAGAAAAAAAGCAAATTCTGTCGACAAATGTTCTACTTTGGAGAGAAATATTTCCAAAAAAACAAGAGACATTTTTGTCAGAAAATAATCCAAAATGTCAGACCGAAAGAATTTTTATCAAATTTAAATTCCCATGAATCATATTCATTCCTAAATGCGAACAGCTACGCTTGAGCCGAAAAATGTCAGTCGATCTGAACGAACAGCAACAACGGCAGCAAATAACCTTTCTTGGTAAACTTTGTAAACAAAACATACGGATTTGATTGCATTGCAGAGTTGGCTTTGCCAAGATAACACAATTTTCAAAAGGTGTTGATTCTTTCGCTTGAAAAGAAATATTTGCAAAAATAAACTCAGCACTCAAAAGCAAAATTGTTTTTCCTTTTTCTTTTCATTCCAGTTCCAATATATTTCTGTCAATCTGTTCTTTTACAGTTCAAAAATAGTAAATAGGGCTTAAATATAATATGTTGTAATGAATATTTTATGGTCAAAAGATGTTGAATTGTATTTTAGAATTATCTCGAATTGTTGCAAGAAAAGTTTTTGTAACTCTTTCAAATGGATCAATTGATGTACACTGCCGTGCAAAAGTTTGGAACCACTAGGTATTTTTCATACAAATTGACCATTTTTGGTGGACTCATTAACATATT
>NW_022599454.1:0-1459 GCF_009176505.1 Sitodiplosis mosellana | reverse complement strand
CTTGTCCGGCCCTTGTGCCAAATGAAAAAAACAACATTCGTCGGACTGTGAAATTTTCCCGTCATTTATTGCTTTCCTTCATTACTCTGTTCGATTTATGCAAACATATATGTATTGGAAGTGAGTATTATGTTGTGTGTATGTGTTTTGTTCAAATATATGTGCCTGTACACATCTACACACGTACAATGCTTGTGAGCGTGCATGTGTATTTGTGCGAGTATAGCCTCTCTCTATATGTTGGCGCACAGCTGTTGTATGTTCACGTATGTATATGTGTATTATCCGCGCTTATTTGAGGCATCATTTCAGTTGTCGTTCAGTCTTCAAAACATAAACAATGTCTCAACGATATAATTTGCGTCGTCCTTCAGTAAATATACAACGTGAGCTAACAGAAGAAGAAGAAGAAAATGAAATCGCTGAATATTATTCCGATCAAGAAAATTATAGTGATGACGAAGTGATACCATTGGACAGTGATTCAGTATGGACAGTATGTCGGTCATGAATCTTTGAATTCATTTTTCTTAAAAAAATTCCAAGAAACCATATGTAACCAACACATGTGTATCAAAATTTATACTTCCAATTTTACATTTAGCCAAAAAAAAAAAAAAAAATAAAGTTGCCGTCAACCATAAGAACCAATGTATTTGACGTGACAGTGAATAGCGGTAGCGACTAAATAGGATCTGCGGTATATTTAGCAACTATTCAGCGGCGCGAATTTAAATATTTGACATTTAGTAGTTCAAACTATTTCGCAATAGTACGTAAGTTATAATTGTCACACACAGCGTGCTTGTTACACATTTATATTCTCTTTCGTTATTGAATAAATTATATTTTTATGAAAATGCCCACAAAACGATATTACAAAATTAAATTTTGTGAACATGAATTTGGTACTTTTTTGGAAAATATTTTATTCTTCAAGTAAGTTTTAAAATTTTCACACATTTTCCCCAAAACGCAAGTGAAGTATGTTAAGCAACATTGAATATGGTTCATTATTGAAAAAAATTGTTTGGATTTTCATTAAAATAGAAAACACATTTACATTTTGTGTTGAAAGTTTGATCACTGTTTTTTTATGAGAATTTTTTTCCTTTCTTTTAATGTTTCGTACAGTTTCGTATGTTCATACGTTCGTTCAACCGAATGCAACCAAATATGTCAAATGTAAATTGACTGAACGTTGACAGAATGTCATGTAGTTCTGACAATCAACCACGCTGTCTAATTAGGCGGTACCGCTATCTCGCGCCGCTCAAAAGCACAAGTTGGTTGCCGTTTGCCGAAATATTAGCATATGTTTATTTAATTTGATGAAAAATTAGCGATTTACATGTAAAATGCCATATGGGTCGATCTGACCCGACAACACGGGAATATGTTGAAATTTGAGTACACGGGTCTACGGTTAATAAGCAAGTTTAATGAACTGATTTTTTTT
>NW_022599453.1:0-1640 GCF_009176505.1 Sitodiplosis mosellana | reverse complement strand
CCAGGTGCCGCTTTATTGTTCTTGTTTGACGTTTCCTATCTATTTGTACAGACGATCAGAGAGGCTGTAAAGCGCCTGTGTTAAACAGCGGACAATTCCATGCGCTGTCAACCTTTCATATTTGTCAATGACATGAAGTGGGCAGCGTATGAATTTGACTTTCAGAGCTCTACTGCTGTCTCATATGAAAGTCGTCTCAAATTTTTTTTTCATTTAATTGAAAATTTGAGTTATAAAAATAAAAAAAATAAAACAAAATACAAAAGAAAAACATTTTCCAACATTTTTTGTTTGTTGGAACTAAATAAGTTCCACAAACATTTTTTTCGGAAAAAATTACCGGTGCAGCCTGTTAGTTTGCATCAAACGGCATTGATCGACATTTCACATTGTAATTAAATTGGAGTACAATTAGTATTTTGAAGAATCTAATTTTGGCCGACGGGTGGAAGCGACAGTTCGAACTTCTGGCCTTCTATCGACTTAATTTTGAAGCATTCTGTCATATTCAATACACGACACTTGACAGCCATTGACAGTTCATGTTGTACACATTGTTTACAAAACAAGATAGCAACTAGTGAAAATTAACTGATTTTCAGGACTGAAATCAATGAGTTATAAAAGGGGCAGCAAATTTCAAATGTATTCAGATTTATTTTAAATAACTTATTTAAACGTAAAAATCGCATAGCGGTCACCAAATCGAATATAATAGAAATTATAGCCAAACAAATGAAAGAACGTATTACTAAAAAAAAGCCGATGTTAGTTCTCAAAAACAGTTGTAGAGGGCCAGAATGATGAACATACATTTCTATAGTTTCAGTACAGAAATACGGAATTGCTTCCACCCGTCGATTTTGGCATAAATGCCTTTTACACGTCATTCTGTCATAATTTAACTGTAATGTAAAATGTCGGAGAATGTTATTCCATTCAACACCGCTTAACCCTCTAATGCATTAATTTTTCCTAGGGCTGGGAGTACTGGTACTTGGTTGATTTATGGCCATAGATAATTAAAAAAATATTCATAATCCTGGGTTCCTCATGGTTTAGTCAGGAAATGCGATTGACATAAATCAGAGAACAATCAAATCCATTGTTTAAGAGTGTCAAAAATTTGTCTAATTTGGAGTTCGAATAATTTATTTTGTCAAATTTATGTTTTTGCACACATTCTTGTTTATAACTTTACAATCACACTACATAGACAAATTTTGCCAATGACAAAAATAAAGAGAGAACATTGACGAATAAAAATTTGCTTTGAAGCAATGTGATCCGATGTACGGTTTACGTTCTACAGGCGTTCAAATGTTGCCCGTCTAGAGGCGGTTGTATGCATTGGAGGGTTAACGTAACCAAACTAACAGGCTGTACCGGCCAATTTTCCCGAGAAAAAAAATAGTTTGGATCTCCATGAATGAATCTCTTGCAATTTTTTTTATTGTTACAATCGATTTTATTCTCCTAGAACTAATCAAGTTCTACAAACATTTTTTCCCGGCAAATTTGTTTGGTGCAGCATGTTAATTCCCGATCGAAATTAGAATCAATGGTTTAATGGTTGTCAAACCGATTGCTGTCAAATGGAACGATTACAACACAAATTTCAAATCCGTATATTGCATCAA